>NC_072829.1:29452330-29664830 GCF_027744805.1 Dunckerocampus dactyliophorus
TTGACTGGGAGTGTAATGGTACAACTGCTGCCTTTTAAGGCAGAGGGCACAGGTTTGATCCCACCCCCAAACAAGTCTGTTATTTTGTACTGTATTTATTTAACTAAATTCAGGTTCAAGTCAAATAGTATAAAAAGTAGTATAAGTAGTATAAAAATAGTATAAAATAGCTTATAATGGGTGAGTTGAGGGAACCCAAGCCCAACAGGTGAATTGGTGCGGCATCTGCCGTGATGCGGACTCTGCGGCAAAGCTCTCAGTTTAACAGTCGATCTACTTTCCAGCAAACACATATGGTCTTGGGTAGTTTTGGGTAGTAACTGAAAGGACAAGATCACGGGTACAAGCAGCCGTAGGGTGGCTGGGCTCTCCCTTACAGATCAGGAAGCATTGTCATCCCGCAGAACCTTGTAGTTGAACCACTACCAGATGAGGGCGTCTGGTCAGGATGGAAAACCTGTTTGTGAATTTCTAAATACATTTTTTAACATTATTAGAGCCCTGTAGACATGAAATAACACCCATATAGTCACCTTTACACTCATATTATTTTTGTTTACAACACATTGATCAACTCTTATGCTGCTGGGGCTCGAGACGGCTGCTAGCTACCAAGCGTGAGTTAGTGAGCTAACAAGCTAGCGAGCTAACCAGTTAGCCTCAATGTTTTTTTCGTCTAAAGTTAAGAAAACGTACCACTTCCACAAAGAATGGGAGGAGAACCTTTTTTTTCACTATTCACATTAATACTCACAATACAAATATATACATCAAATAGATGTATAGATGAAAATTAGAAACTAAAACATATATTTCTTCATGTTTCTAATGGGCTGAGAGGTTTAGGGGTCATATCACTTCATCACACAGACTTTTGACACGTGTGCTTGAAAATGTGTCCAGGTTTTTGTGTTGTTGTCTGCACATCCTGCATGTAGGTCAGCTCCACCACCACAACAAACTTCAGCTTCTGTGTGAAATTGTCCTGATGCCAGAGAATTAATTCCAGAAAATCCACTTACTCCCAGTACTCATGTGAAATCCTAATTGACAGCACTTTTTCTGCTTCTTTCAAAGGGTTTAATTGATAGAAATCACATTTCTTTCACAACGTGATGGCCTGATTTTCTGCACACGCAAGCGTGCAGAACATGCTCATTACATTTGGCTGACTTTTGTTCTGTACTTCTGGCTGTGCTAGCTGAGACATTTTTGAATGACTTCAGTATTAAAAACTCTTTGAAGCAAACTCTGGCTTCCACAGAACACCAAATGACTGCCTACACACGGAGCTCCTCCAACATGAGCTCACTTTGCTTCCTTTTTACTCTGGCTATGAATAAGATTATTTTGATTTTTTCAGAATGAGGTGAAAAATACCAGCATTTAAAAGGACCAGGTGTGAGTTTGTGTACCTTTTTCTGTAAATAAAGAGTCACCGCCGGGAATGTGAATGATTGGGTTGTTTATAAGTCGGAACACCCCCACCTGTGCTGGGAAAACAACTCTATTTTTACTGTGACGCATCCATTCAGGATTTAGTTAATAGGCTTGGGGCTGCTCCAGATCTTGTTTTGGCTGCTTCTCTGTCAAAGACTGGACTCTGTTCCTGCCAGGATGTCAGTCTGATGGCAAGTCTCCTCCCTGGATGGACTTCACGTAGACAGACTTTGGCCGTCTTGTTGAATGAAGCTGAAGGCTGAAACTGGAGCACTTGGACGTGAGAGCTTTTGGCTTTATGAGATTGGAGAAAAATGTCTCACAAAGGCTGGAAGCGAGAAAAGAATGGTATTTTTGTCATTTGCTTTTTTTTGGAAAAAACATTCGCCTATGAGGACATTAACCACCCCCACCCCCCCCCCCACCCCCCCCCACCCCCCCCCCCCCCCCCCCCCCCCACACACACACACACAGTAAGCAAAAACAGCACAATAGGAAAAGACAATAATAAAATAATAATGATTAAGATATGTCATATGTTTATCTTTTGGAGAAGATGCCACTTTTTGAGGGTACCGTAATCCCTCGTTTACCGCGGTTAATTGGTTCCAAACCCGACCGTGGTAAATGAAGTTCCGCAAAGTAGGATTCAATATTAATAAACTGAATATTTTCATAGTTAGAGCATAGAAAACCTGTTTATGACTTTCTAAATACGGGTTTTAACATTATTAGAGCCGTGTAGACATGAAATAACACCCTGTAGTCACTTCTACACTCTATTATTCTTTGTTTTCATCACATTGCGTAGGCAACGGGATCACTGCAGGGACAAACGACAGCTGCCGCTGGCATAACAGGCTTACTAGATAGCCTCTCCCATTACTTATTCTAAACTTTATAAAGTGTTTATTAAGTGTTTATAAAGTGGGGAAGAAGGACAAAGAAGCAAAAAACTTACCACTTCCACACGGAATAAGAGGAGAACCTTCTTTTCACTCGGTCTCCGCCGTGGCATGTCCGTCTCAGCCATGGCATGTCTGCTGGGCTCTGCTGGCTCAGCAGCTAGTCTCCACGCAGTGTGAAAGGTCATGTCATCTGACGTCATGTCTCATAACATTACTGATGCCTAGTGACCACAATACTACATATAACATGCCTTTCAATATTTTTGACTAATAATAAGCCATAGTCATTCCCAAAAAAGGTTATCATTTGTTCATTAATTATTTTTTTGAAAAAACGGCATATAGTGAGGGGGCGATATTCAAACCACGACATAGCGAGGGGCAGCTGTATATTATTCACATGGGGGCCAATGCCTCAACAGGTTACCTACGTTTGTACAGGCACTGAGCATAATAGTAAAAGTTAGCAGCGATGCTAACAGTAACACAACATTGGTACCAATAATTCAGATTACTAAAATGACAGACCAGGTCACCATGACAAAGATCCTGTTCCTTCCCCAGCTACGTTATTGTTGAAACATTTCATTCAATATAATTCTTTAAATTAATAACATAAATTGCTGTATAATTAGCTTCAGTGAGACAATTTGATTTCGATTTACAAGGTGTTGCGTTTGACCCACATTTTCTCTTGACGCACCTTGACAGCCACATTAGCTGACTCAGATCTGAGCTGCTGACCCGCTGTCGTGTCTCGTCGCCTTATGCGGTTAATCCTGCTGCCACACCACTTGAAAACATCTTGAACTGACAGCCTTTGTCCCACTGGAGCACCACAGCTGACACTATTCCTGTGCTGTCATTTTTCCTCCCCAGGTTAAAACAACTCAATATGCCTACGCATTTGGAAATGAGTGCTTTAAAATAGACTTGAATGGATTTGAGAAGTGGCTGACTCAGACAGGAGGGGAAAAGTTGAGGTTAGGGCCAAAAAAAGCCATATTGTTCAAGTGCGATCATCAGTGGAAAAAAACAAATTACGGGGCCCCAAACCCTCTTCCTAATTAGCAGCCAGTGCTACAGTATGTCCCCTCCCTAAAGGAAAACACGATGAGAATGAGAAAAGCCTTGTGAGACCTACAATGGCAGCAGTAAGGATTTCCACTTTAGGAATAATCAATAAAGGAGGACTTTTTTGGTACAAGAGCCTTATAACGTTAAAATGTCAAATGAACATGAACAAAAACAAACATGTATGCTTTCCTTGCCGCTGCGAGCTTCAAATCTACAAAGCAAACACGGAGGTGCATTCCTCAGCAGGGCAGTGCACAGACGGTGAAGCAAACATCTCCGCCAGCTTCCACCTGGTGTGTTTGGGCCGTCTCACTTGCCCCCACCGCCCCAATCACCTCTGACGGCGATGAAAGGAGTTCCTTGGGTCGGTGACGGCCGGACCGCGAGCGCATGAATGAACCTCTTGTACGGTCACGACTGCATCAACGGCGTCTTTGACAGCTAGTTGTGTTGACTTTAACACCAAATATAGAAGCGCTCTGCGACGTAATGCCCCCTCTTTAGAAAGCGCAGCGCTAGCGTGTGGTTGTGACGGCCGGGTGGTATGACATCTTCCACAGCCAATCATTTAGTACGCATTTTTTTCCCTTTAAGCCCAATAAGGATAATAAGGAAAGCCGGGCTGGATGATGTCACTGAGCTACTGTGCACTGTTTCAGCAGTCAGTGATTACAGCAGGAAGTGAGCATACACAACTTAGACTTAGAGACAAAACAAATGTGATATTTTAAGACAAAATGGGAACTAAAACATTGACACTCCTCCTCCTCCAAGGAAGCACAAACTGCCCCTGTGCACTGTGGAGCGCATTCACCGCCCTGCAAAGTTGTGGATTTGGCTTGGATCTTATTCACCCTAAATCAGTCATTTACAAATGCGTGATAATACAAGTAAAGTGTACAGCATTCATGCACCACTGTTAAAAAAGCCCACAATTTCTACATGTGTATGTCTTTATGCTTCAATGATAATATTTTTTGGCAAATGTTAAGATTTTGCACTTTGTTCGGCGGTCTTTCAACACACCGTAGCTGCAGTGAAACGTTAAAAGTTGCATACCGAATGACAACATTCGCAACAAGGTGAGCACAAGTTGTGTATGATCGTTACTGGAATTACAACAGGCAAGCAGTGTAGATTATGTAGACGTCACTTGGAGAAACGCCTTCTCCAACAGTTAGCCGGGACGACCCAGTGACCTGCTGAGCAGGGGAGCCTCGTACTACCGCTAGCCGCTTCTTTCCTCCGTGAGACAAGTACACACGTCTTTCTCTTTTCTGTGCCTTCTAGATAGTGCTGGCAGTTTTTCAGTCGGAACGTTAGGACATAATACGGATTCACCTATTTTGCCTAAAAAACCTCAAAAAAATGCCAACAAGGCTCCATTTACCCGCTACAACCTGCATATTGACCAAGCTATAGCGACATTGTCATTGTAGGAGCTAACACAGAGGAACTACTTTTAGATCGACTGTGATATCAAGCACTATGTGCAGAATCAACATCACGGCGACTTTTTTGATGGACAGTTGTCCGTCTGGTCCAGCTGGCCTGGGCCGTCTTTTCCAGTTGATTTGGGGTAGGTGGAAAAAGGCTTCTACCACCTCAAGGTTTGTTAGTGCTAACAATTTTTTTGTTGTGATGCAGTCTCTTAGAGCAGTGTCCTCCTCGCCAGATACACAAAGCCTTTCCATCTTTCCATCGATGGCAACACTGTGTGCCACTCAGTGTAGCAGAAACACTCGATTTCTGTTGGGAAGGGTTAGTAAGCTCCACAATGAAGCCCTGTCCACACGAGAACGATCCAATTTTTTTTTTTTTTGGCAGCCTGAAAAAAAAATTGCATCCACACTGTGTCGGATTAGTCAATAGTCGCATCCAGACGGGAACAGATCACTGGGTGAATACCGTTTCAGGGCACCCAGAATGCGTTTCTGTGCGGATGAAACGATAAAATACTTTGCTGTTTCAACATGAAAACGTTCCCGTGTGGACAGCCCTTTACACCACCAAGTCATGCCGGTCCTGACTCTCTCGGCCCCCGTCTGCCCCGACGTTTCATCCTCTCTTCTTGCCCAGCTTCTAAAATCTGCAGCACATCATCCGTGTATCATCCGAGGTCTGGATCCTCATTTGTCGTCATCGTTGTTGGTTTTCACTTGTTAGCTTCCGTCGCTAGTGAGCAATGGCAATTGCACTAAGAGGGTTCTGGAGCTGACTCTAATCTAATAATTAAATAAACCTGTCACTTTTATTGCAAATGTTGATCCAAAATCGAAAGAGAACGTCAAGCTAGCTGGAGGGTTTGGAGGGGTAGGATCAAACCATGTGTCGAAAATAAACATTTTTATGGGCGTATCGATTACTTGAAGACTTTTGCCAATGCTGGCATGTCAGGCACCCCTGCAAAAAGCGGGGATTTACTGTATTTACTCGGCTTGACACACCTCTATCTTTGACAAACCTTTTGAGGTTACACGGCTGGAAATGCCAAAAACAAACACATGTGCTAGTCTAGTGTAGTCCTGTCTTCACTTTCCTGCAGCACTCACTTTTTCTCCATTATCATTAAGAAAAGTAAGATGTTCTTCCTTGGTTCATGCCCCGCCCCTCTGCCAAGTTTATGTGCAGTAAATCAGGTCTTTTTAACTTAATTCTTCTACAGTATGTAAGTGACAAAAAAAAGAAATACATCATGTCCTTAGCGGCAGTTGGAAAAGAAAACATATTCTTTGTACTTTTGCAGGCGCTGCACCACAAACGGTGACACACAGTTGCCCTTCACAGAAACCACTTCCTGTTCTCACATGACTGTTTATAAACATTACTCGTTGCCATAGAGACCAACTATGGCAAAAAAGAAAAATAAATGAATGGCAAACGTCAGCACAAAAACATACATGCGACGGGGGGAAAAGACTTTATGCCAAGTGGAACATTTTCTCTTCTTCCTTCCCAGTTCGACAGCTGCTATAAATACACCCAGCAGTCGTGCATGTCTGTTGGAGAAATAAGGCAGTCTGTACGTTTAACAGGCCAGACGGTTGGGGGGGGTAGGATCTTTACGTGAAAAAGCCGTCTGGGTCTGGCCATCTTCCTGATCATGAGCGAGGGGTTTCCCCCCACTCTGACCACCTCACTCTTTCTTTTTCAGTTTCCCTTTCCAACTCTCTCTCCATCTCCACGCTCCGTATTGTCTGAGAGGTGGGAGCCTGCCCATATAAGGTGTGCTTGACGAGGAATGAATCCACCCCAGCCCAACTTCTCCCTGGGAGCTGAATGGTCGGTGTTTCCCGAGGCTCCAGCTGACATGGTCAGACACACAGAGGAAGGTAAACAGGAAGCAGATAAAAAAGCTGCTGTGCGTTTCGGGATGACATCATGGGCTGTTTTCGAACTCCCTATGTGTGTTCGTGGAGAGGCAGGGATATGCTATGTCTGTCTGCGCAGCAGTCTGGGGGGGTGGGGCGGGAAGACTCTTGTTAAACAACAAGTTTTCTCACTCAGCAGAAATGGAAGCCGTTTCCTTGTTTGCTTCCCTCTGTGTCTCTGTGTCAGTATCTCACAAAAATGAGTGCGCCCCTCACATTTCAGTTGTTTCCGTCACTTGTAGTTGGCAACACAAGTAAGTAGCAAGATCATTGTGTCCTGCCTAAAGTCAGGCACGATGGTGGGAGCGCCACGGTCCCCTCCCTTGGGAAACTGGGCCACATGGCGGTTTGCCAACATGATAATGAGTGCAAGCACACCTCCAAGATGGCAAGTGCCTCGCTGGAGGATGGAGTGGCCAAATATGCACCTGTGGGGCATCCTCAAGCAGAAGGAAGTTGAAACAGCACAAACCAGCTCCGCCAGTGATGTCATCATAGAGAAATGGAAGAGGATTCCTGTAACAACCTGTGCAGCTGATCAATTCCATGATAAAAAGTTGAAATTATGTCATAAAAAGTCAAAATGATATAAATAAACTCATGATTATGAGATAAAAGTTGAAATTATGAGATAACAAAATTCTAATTATGAAATTAAAAGTCATAATTACGAAACAGAGTCATAATTATGAGATAACAAGTCCAAATTATGTGACAAAAAGTCCAAATTATTTCATAAAAAGTCATAATTATGAGATAAGAAGTCATAATTATGAGATAGGAAAGTCATAGTAATGAAAGAAATCAAAATTGTGAGCTAAAAAGTCAATTATGAGATAAAAAGTTGAAATTATGAGTTAAAAAGTCAAAGTTATGACATAAAAAGTCCTAATTAGGAGATACAAACTGCACATGTAATGAAGGCCCAGTTCAGTTTGCATCTCATAATTTCAACTTTCTATCTCATAATTATGATTTGCCATTGGGATCTTTTTTTAATTTCAGTGGCGGAAACAGGCTGCCGTTATGAAGCAGTAAAACTGAACACAAAAAGGGGAAAAAAGGAATGTGAAGATAAAACGCTGAAATGTTGATACGAGCAACTAATAACAATTTGTCTTGAAATAGATATACTGTATAACTTTTTTTTAACCTTTTCACAAAATTAAAAAAATTATACAAATATAAAAGTGCATCTTTGGATTTTTCAGTGTGGCAAAAAGTGGACCCCCTGATGTAAATATTGTGCCATCAAGGTACGTATGTGCCTCAGTGTAACCTGCTCATGAATGTCACAATGTTTCTTCTTGACATGCGGCTGTTTATTACAAAAAGCTTTGTTTGAGGAGGTGCATGTTTTGTATTCTTGCCATGCCATCCTCCATGTCGCACCAACGTGCCAACCCCGGCTGTGGACCAATCTGTGTGGAGTGCAATGTGTCTAGGTCCACCCCTTGGTATCTTACCACCAAGATAGAAGGATACCAAAGCGTAATTTTACGTATCCGGCTAGTAGCTAGCCGGTTAGTAGCTAGCCGGTGTGGTGTTGCGAGATGTCACTACACCAGCAACATAGTTCTTCGGCGTAACAATGCTAATAACAATAATAATAACAATGTGGCTGGATGTTAGTTCACCTAAGAAAAGATAAGATGTGCCTTTATTAGTCCCACAAGGGGAAATTCTAGGTTTACAGCAGCAAAAGTACAGTAAGCACAAAGCACACAATAGCAGAGAAAGTGCAAAATCAAGATAATATAAATCAAGAAGTTACAGTATATACACTATTTACAGTGGTGTACATGTTGATGAAGCCGCAGCTGTATTGCACAGTTTATTGCACGGTTGTTGCACAGGATTTTTGGAGGTGTTTTTGTTATCTGACAGCTGCAGGAAGGAAAGACCTGCGATACCTCTCCTTCACATACTTTGGATGTATTATCCTGTCACCAATGGAGCTCCTTAGTGCAGTGAGCGTGTGTTGGAGGGGGTGGGAGTCCTTGTCCATCATGGAGGACAGCTTGGCTGTTATCCTCCTCTTGCCCACCTCCTCCACCTGTTTCAGAAGACAGGACAGAGTTGGCCTTCTTTATCAGTTTGTCCAGCCTCTTCCTGTCAGCTGCTGTGATGCTGCTCCCCTAGCAGACCGCAGCATAGAAGACGGCAGAGGCCACAACAGAGTCATAGGCGGTCTGCAGGAGTGGCCCCTGCACGATGTGCAGGTCACATTATGGAAATGGAGGGTTTGGGGCGTTTTTGGGACATTTTTTCAGAAAGCTTTGTGGGCAAAATAGTTGCATCCCATTACGTGCATTCTTTGCTGCCACTTTTTAGCTGTTTTTATATCTTTACAATGCGCGGAATGTGGCCTGCGATTGGCTGGCAACCAGTCCAGGGTGTAACCCGCCTCTCGCCCAAAGTCAGGTTGGGATAGGCTCCAGCATGCCCCCGCGACTCTAGTGAGGACAAGCGGCATAGAATATGGATGGAAGGATGCACGAAAAAAAAAGGTTTTCTCAAAATATTGTCCTGTGATAGTTGATAGTTGCATCCTGTATATGTTCCTTCTTTTTGAGTTTTTGATTTCCCGTACGAAGGGCCTGATCATCTTTTGATGTGAAATATATCTGATGTGGAATTACACACACGTGCCTCCTTAACATTCCTGTCAATGAATATTGTCACACGTCCCGCAGATGTCGGCGCCTGGGAGATCCCTTGAGTCCATTTAATTACCTTGCCTCTGTTCCCTCAAGGTAGCATGGTAGGTGCTAAGTAGCGATGATGAAAGAAGTTCTTAATGCAGTGCAATAAATAGAACTGCGGTGCGGATTTGACCTTCTCATATGGAGAAGAACGACCCAGTTAGGGTGACAGCACAGACAGCTGACAAAGGTAACCTTCAGGTTTTAGATGTCCTGCAGTCCCATACAAACTAAGGTCTATGCTAATGAGAGGACAGGAGGCTTGAAATAACAACTGAAGGAGTCAATTTGAGAACATGCTAATGATGTAAACAAACAGAACATAAAACAAGAGGGTGGGTTTTTCTTGTACAATTGAGTCTCCTCGGGTTCTGAGACTTCGCTCCCCAGATGCACGACTAATAGCGTATCTTGGCGATTGTGTGAGTCATACTTTCAATCTGACAGCAGTCAGTAGCAGCACCTCTCATTTGCAATGCAAACTCACCCCACCCTGGACACACAACGCTGCCGTGGAGCAGCACCATGCTGTTTCTGTTGAGGCTGGTAACCTAGCATGCGTGGGCAGAATGTGACTCATACAGAAAATAACTGCCAGAAGTTATGCAAGTGAGTGTCTGCAAAAATGACTGCGGAACATTCGAGGAGGGTGGCAGTAAAAGTTATCTGAAGTGAAACGTGCAAGTCCAAGTCAAGTCTCAGGTCAAACAAGACTAGTCACATTGTCAACCATGACAAGGGGAATGCGCCTGACACGCCAGCCAAGGACTTTCAATCATGATGTGATGATATAATTAAATTCAGCGGAGTCTTGTATAAAAAGCTACAAACCTTAACCCTACCAAACTAGATCAGTGCAAAGTATTCAGAATTCTAGTATAGCTTAGTAGCAACTGCAAATTGCTAAACTGTAATACTGTAATACAGTGTTCCCTTGTTTATATCGGGGAATAGGTTCCCAAAATAGCCTGCAATAAGTGAAATCTGCCAACTACATTTTTTACAATGATTATATATGTTTTAAGGCTGTAAAACGCCTCACCACTTTACACTTTATACACTTTTCTCAGACAGGTATTAACATTTTCTCACATTTCTCTCTTGTTTAAACACTCTCAAAGTTCAAATTTCCTTTTCATTTTAATCTACTATGTTGGACACAAGAACTTAAGTGACATGTATTTCACTCCTATGACCGTGCCTTTCATCCTGGCACCGTTCCGCTGTCGCGTCTTCGTATCCTTGTTAAAACATAATGCTCGTCATCGTATTTTCCTCACGCGGTTAGTTTCTTCTGTTTATTCTGTTGTTCACAGTATTGGCGGTTAGCAGGCAGCTCGCATGGTTAGCTAGTTTGGTAGCCATGACCACAAGAGATGGCACGAGGGAGATTGATTGACAATGGTCTACAACCAATCAGGACGCAGAAGACAACGGGCGGTGCAGACACACCTTTTTTCCATTTAAAATGATCTGTCACGCTTCGCAGGACAGGAGCGTGTACTTCCTGTCCTGCGCCATTATTCTGGCAAGCGATGCTTCCGGGGTGGCGGAAGGAACTGCCGCTCCACACCTGGTGGCCGCACAGCTGCAGTCAATACTAATCAGTGACAGTTAAAAGACCAGCGCCGTCGTACGCGTGGCGCTGGTTCATTGTTGTTGTCACTGTCATTGAACCTCGTTGATTTTCCAGTGCTGTCACCTGTTTATATTTTATATTATTTTTCCCACAGAGCTTTTCCTCTGTCACTTTTAGTTTTTTCTTGTCTTGTGCAATAAAATTACTTTTATTTTTGCACTTCGCCGCCTTCTATCTGCACCCTGGGGGTCAATCTTCCGACAGCTTCAACCAGAACGTGACATGATCATTTATATGATCATTAACGATATCATGATTAATGGTATCATGATCATTATAAGTCATTTTCGGAAGAATGATGCTAGTATACCGGTATATAAAAATGATCGCCCATCCCTCGTCATCAAAATTGTGACACGAGTCTGACTCGAGTCCGAGTCGCGTGACTCAAATCCACACCTCTGATTCTAAGTGATCTAATTTGTGCAACAGGTTTCTGCTGTCTTGGTGAAGTGTATGACAAAACTTTATAAGTCATCAGCAAAGACACAAAAAGCAGAAACACATAATCCACTTGTCTTGCAGCTACGCTGACCTGTGTTCACGCAGCCAGATGGCTCTGACAACACGCTAATACCAGCAGGGATCGGCACTGAGAACACTTACGACGAGACATGACCAGGAGGCACTTAAACCCCCGGGTCAGTGTGTCATGCCATGTTACGAGACCTCGGCACATGGCGCTTTGCATCTGTCAGGATGTCTTTGCTTCCGCTCAGAGCCGCGTCCAATGAGATCTCTTTGGGAACGTCAACGCGCATCGCGTTGATGCTCCGGCCATACGGTGTGTAGCCACATGGAAAACTGCTGTGCCTTGATGTATTACAGCGTGCGAACATCATGTGCTGCTCGTCTCACTGTACTTTGAGGTGGTTGTGTGTCCGACCACAATGTTGGGCGACGCACACGCTTGCATAACACGCTGCACTTTGTGGTATTTCTTTGAGAAAATGTTTATTACTGTGGTTCTACTTATCAGTGGGGTTATGATGTTTGGTTAGGACTTTAAAAACATAAAATAACCCCATGATTACAGTAAATGAGTGTGCAGTTCACGCATATACAAGTCGTAAATGTATTTCTGCTTGTCCTGTTTGTCATTCAATAAAGGTCAGAACTGCAGCACCCATTTGCAAACCTTATATTTTCCTTTAGCCTACGCTGTAATTGTTCACATCACTCTGCTGTGTTTACATTCCCATCAGTTTAGAAGTCAGACACGCAAGCAAACAGGCGCTCAAGGCCGTGCACTTTGCCAAGGCTGTGGGTCAGGGATGCAAAACACTCACTGTCCTGCTAATTAATGAGGCGCTTGTATTCTTAAATTCCTTTGAATCTGTTTGCCCGCTTATCATCTTACATAAGTTATTGTGATGACTTAGGAGAACAAAGCAGTTGTTATCCTGCTGCGTAAGTCTTATCAGGACATACGCTGAAGGTCAACTGATATTTGATTAATTGTGTTTGTTACATAAAATGCTATGCTTTCAGATTCACCTCATTGGTAAGCAAGTTTCAATATTTTATATGTACAGTCGCCCCTCGACACGTTCACGGCTTCACTCATCACGGTTTTTCCAAAATATATGAATTAATGAACTCTGCTGTTTCGTGGTTGAATACGCCCTATTAGTCCAAAAATGTGTATTTTGAAGCAAATGTTATGTACTTTTTGCCTAAATTAAGCATGGTCAAGCATAGACATGAACTAAAATACAAATATAAGCCACTAAGAAGACACATTCAAATTATGATATGCAATATTCTACACTGGTCACTAGGTGTCAGTATGTGAAACACGAAACAGTGCCAGACTTGCTTGCCGGAACAACAGGCTTTCATTGCAGGTTTGAATTATCGCACAATAATAATAACATAATAATAATAATAATAATAATAATAATAATGATAATACTGTTGCAGCTGTAATCAAGCTAAAACTCAACACTGGACCCCCAACGTCGCTTCATGAGTGAGTGAAGACCATGTACTCACCATAAATAAATTCATCACACGATAAATGATAATGAACTTGATCATTTTGCCATAGTTTTGCATATAGTTGTACATTTTGGATTTTGTTATTGTATTTAGTTTTTATAGTGCATAATATTTGTGCACTTTTGTTTGGTATGACCCATTGTCGACAGTTGAGCTCATTGTTTTTCCTGCTTCATAATAACCCTGCATCATCCATTATGTAGTGTAGTGAACACTCCCAGATGACACTTTTAGCTTCTTGTCTGCACTCGCGCAGGGGAAACACACCCAGGAAAAAGTCAATCATCCTGTGTCAAAGAGCACTAACAAACCCCAGGTTTATATACATTATATATATTAGGTGTATCAATGTAAGTCATTCCTGAGGTGGGCTATTTTAAACTCCTGACGAAAACGGGGATGAGTCCTTCCTCCATCAGTTCTTACATCTCAGTGTTGCCAGCTGTGTTATTGTGTCTCAGCTTGCTGTTGTCCCCATGGTAACCAGTTCCAGGGTAAAGGGAAACCCATAATCAGCCTGAGTCATGAGCTCCAAGGAACTCCTCCTTGGCTCGTGTCGTGAAAGTGCCTCAAAATAGAAGCAAGCGAGTCAAAATGTCTTTTCTTGTTTGCTGGATGACACCATCACTAGACTGAATCAAAAACTGTTTCCTACGCATTGAACAGAGGGTGTGGAGAAAGGGGAGGCGAGTGGTCCGTCCCCTCATCAGAAGTGGAAATCCAACTCAGCACAGATGTGTGTCACCAGGGGTTCTCGCGCGAGTTTTTTTTACAGCAGAAAAGCAAGGCTAAGTTGACACACGCAGTGCCTGGTAGCCATTGTGTGTCACCATGTGTGTCGCTGCGGCCTGTGCCAGTGACCACAGTGAACACACTAATTCCCTGTTAGGCTCTTTCAGATAAACCCCCCTGTGACTGTAAGGAACCTGACAAAACGCTTGTGAACTTTATTCACAATCAGGTGTCTCTTGTGCAATAAGCTATGCAAATGTGTTGATTTATGAGATCTGGGGTAACCTGAGAGTAGAGGCCGGAATGATGTGTGCAGCTGTCTAAATAGCCGATGAGGCTGTGTGTGTTTGTTGTGTGGGGAAATGCTGTGGTACACAGTCCATGAATATATTGTAGCATTGATTTGGCCTATTAGAGCTTGTATGAAACCTGCAAACATACAGTCAGTGGCTACATGTACAGCAAATAGATGACTATTGACCTTCATTTGCATTATATGCTATATTATTGTGTTTACGTGCCAACTTGAAGATGGTGCCCATATTTCAGAAATTGTGCAACCTACATTTATGACGTGGTTATTCCTGACTTGAATAAGGTAAACCCAGACCACAGATTTCTTTTTTTAGTTGTATTACAAGGAGATTATCAAATAAATAAATACCCTGGTGGGTGTAAAGTTAATATAAAGCTTAACATAAAGCTTGGAAAAGAGGGGGCGGATTATAACACACATGAAGTACACGACATCATGATGCTTTGCGCTCAGAAACACGAGTTTAACAGTGAGTAACATAAACCTTTTGCGGGGTTTATAAATGGCAGATTGTTGCCTCTCTCTGGAGAGAAAATGTTGTAATAAAGACTTTGTTCTGCTTTGCACCAGGCTACCAGATGATGGAGAAAGGCACACATTTATTGTTGACTCTAAAATAGTTTATTTAGGAAAATATCGGTTCCAAAATTGCCTCCCTCGTGCAAAAAACCCCCACAGAGGAACGATGTATTTTTGGTTGTGTATTTCATTTTAGTCATAGAGCATGTCCAGTGTAGAGTACAGTACATCACACCCTCTGAAGGGAAAGTTCAAGAATGAGCTGCATTACTGTAACAGCTCGGATGCACAGGCAATTTACAGTATAGTCCAAATGGCCACGTGCATGTTGCCGTGTTCTGCAAAGCTGATTGGAAACATGCTCCATGTGGTCAGTTTACCACCCTGAATGCTGATCCTTCATGTCTTAATTAAGGTGAGATGGACAATGGCTGTATCACAAAGACGCCAAGCAGGTTAAGCTTATCTGGTTAATGATGTAACATGTTCAGACCAAAATGTGCGTGTGTGCATGTGTGTGTGCGCTAAAACCCCAACACCACCAGGCTCGATTAAGCACCGCACTCATCAAAATCTCCTCAGCTTTAGGAGCATAGAAATAGACGCTATTATATAATCTAATCAGGTTCTACTCAAACCACCTCTCTCCTAAGACAGAAATGAAACTTTATTTGTCTGTTTTATCACTGAGGGTGGATTTTTAACAAGATGTAACACCACTGGTTTCCGTGAAACTTTGTGGACAAGTGAAACATGCGCACAGCAGTAATAATAAATAATAAATAATAATAAATAATGACATTTGCTGAGGGGAGGGGTGTTCTAAAGTCAGTGCACTAGCTAACACAGCTTCATGCTACATGGAATAAAAGAAAAAGATGAATTCTAACAATGTCAAATAGTTTCTAAGTGTAAATATTACAACTTTTTCTGCGAATAGAGGAATGTATTTTCTCTCACACTCTGTTTACACAATATCAACTGCAACTTCAGGTAACTTTGTGGAACCGCTTGAAGCAAAAATCCTTTTTGCAAAGGAACTGTATAAAGGTGAAGGGTTTTTTTTCACTTTATACAATTTAATGAGTCACTGAATGGTCTAGTGGTTGCCAATGTGAGTGTGAATGCTTGCGAATGTCTGTCTGTCTCCATACAGCAGAGGTGGGCAATTATTTTGACTTGCGGGCCACATTGGGTGAATGTGGTCATATGTATACTCATGGAAAAAAATGATTAGCCCACCCTTGTTTCTTGTTCATTTCAATGCCTGATACAACTAAGGGTTCCTTTGTTTGGACAAATATAGCAATGACAACAAAAACAGCTCATAAGAGTTCAATCTTTTGGCAGCACAATGCTATAGCTAGTCATGTAAGCACTTTAGTGATTTTGGTTATTATCAAGAAACCGTGGAAGTTGTTAGATATCAACTCTTAAACTCTCAAGTCTTATGAGTTATATTTGTTATCATTATATTTGTCCAAACAAATGTACCTTTACTTGTACCAGGCATTACAATGGATCAATAAACGGAGGAAACAAGGGTGGTCTAATCATTTTTTCCTTGACTGTAGATGGATGTATACATATAAATATAGATATAGAGTCTCCTGTGAGCACGTCCTGAATATAAGTACAAAAAAGACCAAAGTGATGGCTGCTACACGGATCCCAGAGCAAATTAACATTTATTGCAGAGGCGTTCTGCTGGAAAAGGTGGAAAGGTTTAAGTACCTATAGACGGCGTCATCAATTGGGATGCTGAATGTAATCATGAGATGAAGGCAAGACTTGTGGCGGCAAGATCAATTCTCGGGTCACTCAGCATGTTGTTGCGAGACCGCGCATTCAATAAGAGCATCAAACTAAGACTCCTGAAAACGCCGCTGTGGCCGGTGGCGCTTTATGAATGTGAAGCATAGACTCTTAAAGCTGAAGATACCAAAAGACTGAAAGCCTTCCAACCTTGCGTGCTGGCTGCACAGCCCATCGAACCAATGAATCGGTATTGAAAGAAATGGGAACAGAACGAAGCATCGTGACAAACGTTAAGAAACGGTAGTTGCAATACTTTGGCCACATCATGAGAGCTGAACCTCTGCACCCACATTTTTGAGGGCCGTATTAAGGGACGACGGACCAGAGGTTGACAGCGGAGACGGTGGAGCGACAACATCAAGGACTGGGCAAGAGAACCATTGACTTCATGCATAAAAATTGATCGGGATCGATGTGAATGGAGAAGACTGGTGCAGGAACTCCTGGTCCCTGACCCTCCGTAATGAGGATGGGAATAGAGAAAGAGATTATTACCATAATGACCAGAACAAAAAAACATTGGAATAATTTCAATCTTTTAACACGGTAATTTGAAAACAGCATTGCTATCCCTACTGCAGCTTCGATGTTAAAGTTAAAAAAATACGGAAACGTCCAGCGGGTCAGCTTGAAAGGCTTAATGGGCCGGATGTGGCCTGCGGCCCATGTTTTGCCCAGTTCTACTCTACAGCTCCCTGCACCCCTGAACAGGATAAGCAGTAGAAAATGTATGGGTTGATGGACAATTTCACAACAAAGTTTGATATAATCTGCATACTGTAACTTTGTAAGCAATTTATAACATACCATCCAGGCTGCTGACTCCGGTTTGTTTTCCTCTCCCTTATTTTGATGCATGCAACATTCCTACAGCAACGACCATGTGCCTTGCTTGCTCAAAGTGTTGCCCTTTTGTTTGTTTATTTGTTTGTTGAGAAAAGGCTACATTGCATGCATAGCCACCCACTGAGTCATCCCCATGCCTACGCAATGGGACTGCTTGGCTCTCATTTGACATTATGGGCCAGCCATTGGTGCCTCCTGATGAAGCGCTTGTGGGCAGAAAGCACAAGAGTCTCCAGTGTTCTTCTGTGAGTACTCGTCTACACACACACACACACACACACACACACAGACAATGCCATTGCATTCCCAACAAGAACGACATTCTCTGCCCTCTGAGCACATTCAGTACACATCCATAAGAATCAGCATAGTCAATGTAGGTCACAAATGGGTGAGAGAGTTTTCTGCTCTCTGCTTTCTGCTGTTTGGATCTGGCAATTAGTTATATGGCAAGTTGTAAAAGAGGTTACATTTAGGAAGAATGACACTTTAACCACTACACAGCCTTAGGTTGCACACAAACCCCCTTACATCGCACGTGCTGTTGGATCCAAGAGCCATTAAAAGTTTAAAAAGCTGTATGTGCCAGTTCAGCAGCAGTTTTGTCTGCCACGCTTTACTGGCACATAAATAGGAGTCATGTCAGTGCAGCTCAGACTTTGACCCTTCAAAATTGTTTCAGTAACGCCCGAAAGGCATGGCGTCATCTTTGAACATCTGTGGTGTGATGCAACAAAACTGGTTTAAATAGAGTCTCTTGGGGTGTGTTCGCACGTCTCATGTTTGGTTCGGTTAAAAAAGAACTCTGGTGCGTTTGCTCTGCTAGTGCGGTTTGTTTGGTCAAGTGTGAAAACAAGTGGACCGAGACCGCTTGAGTGATGGGTCTCAGCCTGCTTGCAAGTGAATTCTGGTGCGGTTCGGTTGACTTGAACTCAAATGTGAACACTACACGGAGCAAAGACATGGACTAGTGTTAAAAGGACCGCGAAAAGCATGCAGGAATCTCCAATACGTAAGAGAAAATGAATTGGAAGCATTTTCTCTCTGCTCTACTCTCTCCCAATGTGTGTATGACTCCGACTTTTTAAAAGTGCAGTGGAACTTTGGTTTTCGTACACCTCGGTTTTTGTAGGATTCGGTTTTCGAATAAATATGTCTTGGTTTTCCAGTCCAGGGTGTACCCTGCTTCTTGCCCGAAGTCAGCTGCGACCCTAGTGAGGATAAGCGGCATAGAAGACACTGTGTCGGTTATGATATAGCCAAACAGTGCCTAAACAAAGCAGCCACATGTCGGTGACTCAGTCTCTGTGAAGAATGGATAGTGGTTCTTTTAGAGTTGGGACACTATTGACAGATTCCAGCCAGGGTGTGTGTGTGTGTGTGTGTGGTTTATTTGTTCATAGAACACACACAGAACGATGAACAACTCAGTTTCTGTCTCCTTTCTTCCTCTTATGAAGCACTGTGCGGCCTGCTCTTCTGAGACGTTCATGAACATTACATACAGTATTTCTGAGTGTTCTCTGTGCTTTTTTTAATTACAGCGGCAAAATAACCCACCAGGACGCCAGAGAAAGTTGCCAGTGCCACAACTTTGATAAAGAATGTGAGAAACACTACTGGCTTCAAGAAAGAATCTGCGATTGTAATGTAAAGGCTCCTCGTTGAACACAGGTTGTAGACCAGAGCACCAAACCAACAGACAGGATGAGCAACATTAACTTGCTGCGGTAGGTAATTAATTTTATATACAAAAGACCACAATCTCACTGCAGCTTTCACCATATACAAAATAAATTGCAATTGTTGGTGTTTATTCTCCATATGGTGTGCAAAAAGGCATTCCACAGCATTGGCTCTTCAAGCAGGGCCTGGGAAAGTGTCACAGTTCTCATACAAATGAGCCTTTATGCAGTGGTAACCACATTTGAGCTCCTTACACTTGGCCTTGAAAAACATTAAACTGATCGGCTTTAGAATGAGATTATTCACTGGCTCAAAGGAATATTGGAGTAAGTTCATATGTGCCGGCATATCTGGTTCCCAAGTTGCACTGAAGCTCAAATCCATTTTGGCTACTTAACATCTTTGGAAGGAGTCAAGAAGTTTTCTTTGCCTTGTTGTGAAATTAACTTGATTAGGCTGATTGTGTAAATCTAAAAAAGTCCGAGCTGTTAGAATGTAGCATTTCGTGCATTGTGTACAGTATATTATTAGTAAATTGTAGGGCTGGCTTACAGGATTTTCATAGTCAAATCTGATTCTTAGATTTTGTCCACAGTCTAACTAACAGTCATCCCGACCAATAAACAAATCTCATTTGCGACGTTTTCCACCTCAAAGACAAAGCATAAAACACTCAGACAAATAAACATAGCAGGTGTGCAACAAGAGAACCTTAGTTTATTTAGTGACAGAAAACAAACCAAACCAATATATCACAAAAGTGCACATAAAATAGGAACAACAAAAAAAAACAAAACAACAACTCTCCAAAACGAATTTCTTGCATTAAAATCCACAGTCGGCGTAACAGTCTTACCTGTTTTAAATGCTACGCTGTTGGTTGTTGTCACGTGACATATAAAAAGCTGCTGACACAAGAAGCACTTCAGTTTTTGGAGTCAGCTGTAACCTTTTCAAAATACTTCCAGACTTTGGATGATTTTTTAAAGTAGGCATTACGAGCCAATAAGCCCATCGATGAAGCGGGTGATTTCATTCAGGCGTGGTAAGTATAGATCTTCTGTTAAACACACACGTCCATTTAAATTTTTTATTAGCACAAAATAGGCTGTCCATTCTTTTTCAAAATGTATGCTCAGCAGCACCCGTGGGCACCCCCCATCTGTGTCAGAATGGTATCTTGATCATGTGACATTTTTATATGATTCGTTGGCGAGATTGACAGTTGAACCAGACTCTTCCGAGTTGTATCGTCAAATAGTTGACTATTCTAAGACTCCCCAATAATTTGACTAAGTAGAATGTCCAGACTCATTAAAAACAAGGCAAAATATGAAGAGTGCTGGAAGCGCTGAGTACCTATGCAAATATTTACACCTTGACTGTCGCAAAAAGTTGGACTCTGCTCTCATAAATGGATTATTTTAGCCTGCAGTCCAAAATTTGGCAAGTGGTAGTTTAAAACCAGCGACTGATAAAGTGCTTAAAACAAGAGAGGCCAAATTATGAAATCATGACCTTAATTTGACCATTCTAATGGTGACGTACAAGAGACATGCCCTTGCCACGTCTGTACTACATCGGCTCCCTTCAAACAGCATTTAAGCTAACTAAGGTCTGCAGGAATGTTCTCTCCTCTGTGACCTAAAAACAAACTGACCGAGCCGGAGATTAGTGTGAGGTTAATGTGTGACTCCACGTGGGTCAGTTGATCTGCTGCCATAGAATGTCACATACCATAACTTTAAAGGGAATGGAAAACTTTGCTAGACGTTTAATATCAGACAGTGCAGAGCCAGAATGATCACGTCTGCAAACATACACTGACTGACTAAAGAAGGCTCTCTGCTAGACAGATTGTGGATAGATAAATGGGGCTGCATGAGTGCTTCCCGCATTGGGGAGCTACAGTTCACTGAGGGAAATTTGAATTCTAATGTGCTGTGGCATTCTGAGGCGAACCACCTGTGCAGGAATGGTGAATTCCATGTCCAAGAGGATTAAGGCAGTGCAAAATAATGGCGCTCACAACAAATACTGACACCTTGGACACAATTGGAACATGTTTGAGAGGTGTACTCTCTTGTGTGTCAATAATGGCTGCGTGTTATGTTTGGGACACATTTAATCTAGACTGCTTTAGCAGTACACTGACTACTCCAGCATTGTCTTTGACAAAACAATACTCTAATAAAAATGGTCGCTGATGTGCGAGACGTGTATAGCATACATTCTGGGTAAAAACAATATGACCTCAACAGTTTTTTAAAGATTTTGTTGCTGGTCAAGGGTCATTTCTAAGCCCACTCAGGAGAAGTCCAGCAGATTCAGGAAACAAGTAGTCGTTAATCTTAAAAAGGTCCGCATTGACATTGAGAGGGCCATAGCCACCCTTGGGTGCTGCTTTGGCAGCTGAGAGGAAATGACACTGAAGGTCGTCACTAATCCAACAACTTCACGAGTCACACTGGACACAGAGGAGAGTCCGTCCTGTGGAGGGGTCGGAATATCTCAGGAAACTCCTGATGCTCAGTCAGAGTTGAATTGTGCTTTGTGAGCACCGCGGCACCGCTGAGGCAGCATGAGGACACAAGGCTTTCAAATGTTTCCTGTTTATTCTGCGCACGGTTTTTAACAATGGTCACTGCACTACTTAGACTGTAGGAATTTACTGCCGTATGGGGCATATGAAGCACTGATTCTGGCATCAGCAGGTTTCTTATACTATCCAGTATCATACCACTAATCAGCAATGTCGATCACGACACAACGTAAAAACGTAGCTCACATGCTGTATTTTTTTTCTCTGTTTTGAGTTCTGTGAGGCATAGGAGCAAGCAGCATATCATGCTCTATCGTGATGTAAAGCCAGCCAGATTGACTTTTGTCTACGCCAGGGGTGTAGGGCCACATAGTGAAAACAACAGGATACAAGGGCCACTTTGGCATGTTAGACATGCTAAGAAGTTATACATGTTGTAAAGCAACACATGTAGATAAGAAGGTATACATGTTGTAAAGCAACACATGTAGATAAGAAGGTATACATGTTGTAAAGCAACACATGTAGACATGCTAAGAAGTTATATACGTTTCAAGATAAAACTGCATCTCGGCTTTGTGATCTAGGTGGAAAAAGCATATTATTATGTGAACTTTGGACTTTGCTTTTTCCCAAATATTTCAACTTTCTTCTTAAATAATCTTTGTAAATTTTCTTTTGGTAATATTATGACTTTATTACCATAATATTTTGACTTTAATCCCATTATATTATAATTTTTCCCCAACCTAATTTTCCAAAAATGACAACTTAATATTTTTTTGTTTGTTTCTCATAATTATTTACTTAATCCTCTTCGTCCCAACTGGGACATAAGGCCACAGAGTTCTGTCCATCTGTTGTTGTCCTTGGCTAGGTACTGTACCTGGCCACATGTACGATTCATTGTAGTAGTAATTATTGGTCTTCCTGGCTTTCTATTTTCCGGTGGTGTCCATCTTAAGGCTGTTTTGGGGATACAATCTCTATCCATCTTCAGTACATGACCGAGCCATTGGATTCACTTGATCTCTTCAACAACGTCATCACTGTCATTTTGTACAGCTCACAATTGGTTACCTTGTTGGCCAGTAAATGCATCAGATCCTGCGTAGACATTTATTGTGGAAAGACTCAATTGTTCACTTATCAGACTTGGTAACTTCTGATCCATACATCAGAACAGATTTTACAAAGGCAAATCTTGAACTTCTCACTGTCCATTTTGGATTTCCAGGTGAGGCGAGGTTGTCTTGCCTTGATGTCTTTTTGTGCCCCCTTGTCCTTCCTGATGAGGCCGCCCAAGTAGGTAAAATCATCTACAATCATCTACAATTCCAAGTGTGATTTATTGGTGTAGATCTGCTGTTGTGAATAAACATCTCTTGAGTTTTGGCTATGTTGATGTTAACGCCCGTTTTGTCTATCAGTCTTCTCCTGGCTGTTTTGTGGAGGGAACAGCCAGGTCATCTGCAAAGTCAAGATCTTGCAAGTGTGAGGCAGGTGTCCACTGAATGCACCTTGGTTTATCTGACGTGGTCTTCCTCGTAATCCAGTCAATGGTGACCAGGAATGGGACTGGGGAGAGAATGCATGCTTGTCACTCCAGACTCCACTGAAACCACTCGGAGAGGGTTATTATTATTCAAGATGATGCTGCATTCAAAGTGGTCACAGAACAGCCTTACTAATAAAATTATTGCTTTTCATAATATTACGACTTTCTCTAATATTTCAACTCTATGCTACTTCATTTGCATTATTTTTCATCATACGTTTATTCTCGTAAAATTGCAATTCGCGGGCCGCAAATGGTCACCAGGCCACACTTCGGACACCCCTTCCGTGGTTTGATCACATAATGGCAGCAATTTTCCCTCAGATGTGAAAGATCATGAAAGATCCTGTAAGCCAGTCACGGCCAGCGCCAAAGGGACTGATTTAGAATCCAGTGTCCCATCTGGCATCTACTGGTCACAACATCTAAAAAAGACTGGAGCCACGACCACTTCCTCCACTGTCTTTAGCTTTGCTGTAAACATGAATTCATTGGCCTGCTATTTATTTTCCACAGGTTGTTGTTGCGGCATGGTCAACAACTTCCTGTGTTTGAATAACCGTATAAACACCACGGCTTCCTTGGATCCTGTTTCCATGTATCGTTATCTTGCTAAGATCTCATCTGAGGCTGAAAACCTTAAGCCGGTCATAATCAGACGGTATGTCCCAGTATGTACTGACATAATAAGTGTAACGGCATTTTATCGTAATTTTCTCTTGATAAATCATCAGTTCTGCAACAAATATCACATGTAGTCAGAAGGAACAACCAGACAGCATGCTTTATATTTCCTTGAATGAGGTTAGGCTTACTAGAAATGGGTAAATGTGCCGTGTTGACAATATAACAGTGCCAAAACATGGTGATTATACGCTCAAAAAACACGAGTGGATGACCCAAGTACCCGAGTCACATATCCCGATGAAATTACTAAGTTTAGAAAGTCTAGATTTCATGCAATTCCTTATATTGTTTATTGTACGGGCTATGCTATGATTTCAAATAAAATACTTTCTATAATTTACCCGATATGTTAGGTTAGATATCGGTATCGAATCGGTATTGCCGATACCAGACTGAATTTTACCCAGTATGGAATTGGAAAAGAAACCAGTGGTATCGCACATAGCTACTCAGTAGTGGCGTGAGGTGTTGTGAGCGAGGCGCTGTGTCACTATGCCAGCAAAGTAGTTCTTTGGAGTTAGCTCCCACAGTAACAATGTCGCTGCAGCTCGGTTGATGTGGAGGTCACCTTACAGTATGTAAACATTGGCAGTTTTGGAGAGGTTTTTTCAGGGGCTTTATAGGTGAAATAGGTGTGTCCTATTACGTGCATCGTTGGCTGCCTCATGCTAGCTGTTGTTCTCTGTTTAGAACGCACAGAAAAGGGAAAGACGTGTTTTCATGTTTCACATAAGGATCGTAGATGAGGTGCAAAATTCCCCAAAAAGTGCAGTTTTCCTTGAAGTGAATTTGCCGCTCTGGTGGACTATCTCTTGCATCTCTTGTAATCCTTTTTCCACATTCCCAAGCATAAGTCAACAAATCTAAATCATGCTGCATGAAGATTCGGAAATGTCTCAGAGAAGGTCACAAGTTTGATCGTGTGTCCTCCACGTTCTCTCTCTACGGTTTACGTCGCTCAGTTCAGTAATGGAACAAGGCAGAGTCTCATGCACACACAGTCATGTGTACACACACACGCACACACACGTGTGCTCAATTCCTCCGCCTGGGGAGTGTTGCGTGTGAAGTATATTGAGTCTGCGGCAGGCTGATGTTACGCAACACACGGCTCGGCTAAACTGTACGCTCCCGTCCTGATTGGCTTAGTGGAGCCCCATCATTTGCATGCCTGCTCACTGGAACCACTGCTGGCTGTATTTAAAAGTCTATGGTTATTTAATGACATGCTTTGTCTTTTATCTGGCAGTGACACACAAAAGGCATCTTGATTGGAAAATAGCTCCCATGGAGGAAGTAAACCGGGAGAAGTAAAATAAGGAAAAGGGAGGAGACACATGGAGCTGAATAAACAAACCTAACCTGGTTCTGCTTTCAAGCCTGAAATGAAATAAAAGGCGGGCTGGATTTCCAGTGCGCGACAAGATGTCTTGTATAAGAATGTAAATTCCACATATGGATGCTATAAGTCGCATGGGAAACACATGATGTAGCTGTTTGACCTCCTTATGCTAGACTAAATATATTGGAACAATTCTGAGCCCATGCACTGAGGAAATGTAATCTTCTCACAGTTTATAAACAGCTTAGACCACCTACCATGATAGGATTCACACTGTCTAGTCCAGGGGTGTCCAAACCTTTTCCAGCAGGGGCCACAAACTGAAAAATAAAAGGAAGCAAGGGCCACTTTCAAGACAAAACTGCATCTCAGCTTTGTGACATACAGCGGTTAATTGCTTCCAGACCCGACGGCGATAAATGGATTTCCGCGATATAGGATTCAATGTTAACAAATTGCATATTTCCGTAGTTATG
This sequence comes from Dunckerocampus dactyliophorus, assembly GCF_027744805.1. Lineage (NCBI taxonomy): Eukaryota > Metazoa > Chordata > Actinopteri > Syngnathiformes > Syngnathidae > Dunckerocampus > Dunckerocampus dactyliophorus. The sequence continues at coordinate 29,477,994 of NC_072829.1, forward strand.
GCATAGAAAACCTGTTTATGACTTTCTAAATTAGGTTTTTAACATTAGTAGAGTCATGTAGACATGAAAGAACGCGCCTACAGTCACCTTTAAACTCCTATTATTCATTGTTTACAACACATTGCGCAACTGCAGGGACTCAAGACGAGCGCTAGCGTCAAATGCACTTCTTCTAAAGCCAAAAACTTACCACTTCCACAAGGAATGGGAGGAGAACTTCTTTTTCACGCTATCATGTGGGACATGTCATGGCTGACTTCATGCAGTGTTAAGTTAATGTAATGTAAGCTAATGTCTCAATGTTTTATGTCATTACTGTCGCCTAGTGACCAGAATACTACATAGAGTACCACCTGTATTGTAACTGTAACATTCAAAAAAATAACTAATAAATGTTCATTTGATATGCTAAACACTAGTAGCTAGCCAAAACACAAGTGATAGATTATTAACAGCAAATGGCACACTGTTAAGTTTACAAACGTATTAAAAGTAGCAATTCAGGAACATTCGTGGTCACAATTCTAAGTCCTTTTTACACATAGATACTCACAAAGACGAGACTTTCCCAAGGCTCACACGTTTTAGAGAAAGCGCAGCACGTTCATCGTTTCCGCCGCTGCTAGCTTGCGCTTCACAAGAGAGGAAAAAACGTCAAAGATTGTCTAATGGCAAGAGGAGCGTTCACTCTTGCTGTCACTGGAACGATTCTTTTTGGAGAAGATGTCTCACTTTAACTTTTTAACCGTAGCGTTTTACAGTTTTTTACCATCCATTTTGAATTTATTTATTTACACATTTCAAACCAACCCAGAAGTCACGTAAAACCACCGTGTTTGACCCAAAGACATGACAACCATTATAGTTTGACCTTACACTATTCCCATAATAACATAACTTTTTCTCCAACCTAATTTTCCAAAAAATACAACTTTATTTTGTTTTGCCTGTTTCTCATAATATTTTAAATATCTTAATAAGTAACGTATATTATCTTTAATATTCAAGCTCTATGTTAGTAAAAGGACATTATTTTTCCTCATAATATAATTGCAACTCCTTTTGTCAGTAGAATAAAACATTTTCTCTTAATATTTTGACATTACTCTCATAAAATTACAGTTGTTTTTTTCAATTTCCGCTGTTTTTTCCTAACTATTTCAGGTTTCTTTTCTTTCTTTTGTTATTACTGCCTACAATTACTACTACTATTGCTACTATTACTACCGGCCTCACTTTACAATAAGGTACACAAAAATACAGTAGTTCCTGAGGAACTAGTGAAGAACTGCCGGTAAGTAGTAACTAATGAGTAGTGGTTAGGGTTAGAGTTAGGGTTAGCTTCGTTCTTCATTAACTACTGTAATATGGTGGAAAGTGTTACCTAACTCTCTTTTTTCTTTTACTATTTCAATTTGCTTCTTGTAATTCTGACTTTATTCCCATAATATTTTGACTTAATTCTCGTAACATTCTAACTTTTTCTGCAAACCTAAAAATGACAACTTTATTTGTTGCTTTCTTTGTTTTCGTGATATTACGTCTTTACTTTTTTTTTTAATACTTCTACTTTATGCCACTAAGATGACGTTATTTTTTTGTTCGATTACAACTTTTTTCTCTCAACATTTCACTTTATTAATTTACTGTAGGTTTTTCCATTTTGCTGGGTTTTATTTCTTTTTTAGTTTTCTTGCTAAATTCGATTTTTCGAGTGTGCCGCGGGACAATAAAGAAACAGCTGCGGGATGCAATTGGCCCCTGGGCAGCACTTTGGACACCCCTGGTCTCCTCTGTGCTGCAGTAGAAGCCTGAACCAGCTGCTATCATTGCCTTGCATCAAACTAAGTCGAAGATAAATCCAGCTTGGTCCGACATGCAAAATGACCCAATTCCAAATGTTCAACCCTGTAGAGTGTTTCACTAAACTTGTACAGCCAATCATTGACAAAAGTGTGAAGAAGCGTTTTGTCACCTGTTCAGACCAAAGCAAGGTGAATCATGCACATTTTGTTCCCAAATTCCAAATGGTGTTACACAAGCACTGCACTCATGCACTTCACACATTGCTAACACACACAGAAAATATTTTATGCTGACAAGACAAACAGAGAGTACAAATAGACGTGCGTGGCTCGTCTAAGAATGGCCAGACCTTGACCCACATTGGGAAGAGGAGCACCATTTATCAGTCAGATGCCCTTTCTCTCCGGTCTAGAGGTGAGTCACCATCTAAAACCAACACAGCATAGTTTGCAAGGGCATTGAATTGATCCCAAGCACAGCTGTTCATGTTCAATGCTGCAGGCTCTGACCTGGCATCACTCCTCGGCAACGCCGCTCTTCTCAGAAAATTGCCTCACGTATTGACGCTTGGTGATAAAGAGTTAATGCACTGTTTGGCCGATGCTGCTGTGATGTTCGTAGATATCAGTATTGGCTTTTTTAAAGCGCTAAAGTTGCAACAACATCAAAAAACAATATCACACTCCGAGACGACGGCGTGCAGCAACACTCACCTGAAATATTAAACACGCTGCAGTTGTTTCTTTTTTTGCCATTATTTCAAAGACCTTCCCAGGTAACTCCTCGCCAGAACAACAGGCTTTTATTGCAGGTTTGAATTATCCCACAACAGGCACAATAAGCCATAATAAAAACACGGGCTACTGCTGCGGCCGTAGCCCGTGCCAAGCCAACTCTAAATCCCCGACATCACTTCCTGTCCGCCCGGCACTCAGCTCTTCCAGCGAACACATTTATAGCAACACACACAAGCACAAGTCTTATTTATGTCTTAAATTATTTATTATTTATGTCAACTATATTGGGTAACAGAAGTGTAAAGGTGACTATAGGGGTGTTAGTTCATATCCAGAGTGCTCTAATAATCTTAAAATCTGTATTTAGAAGGCCGTAAACAGGTTTTCTATGCTTCTTTACTTATATAGATGTGGTGATATATTTAGATCATTTTATTTCAGTGCGTCAGCTATTGTATAATAGCATTATTGTGGTATTATTATTATTTAGGTTGGAATATATTATGAAAAGATTCTCATTCAGCCGCTTTTTCGTGTGACCAAAAATGTGTCCTTTTTTTTTTTTACTCATTATAGTGCATTTTTTGTACCCAGTTGTACTTAATTACTCTCCCACTACAGTAACAGTAACTACACTGCCACACAAACCTGAGCATAGCCTCACGTTTTAGTACTTGTGTTTTTGGTTGTGTTTGCAGCCACTGCAGTACATTTAGAGTGACTTCCGTAACACTCTCACTCTCAGGCATGATTACGGTTGGGCTGCGTTTTAATTTGAACAGTTCTGAGTCCTCGTTTCAATTCCGGCTCCTAACGAAATCTCGATTCCGATGCTTTTAAGAGGTCGGGTCGTAAATGTTTGCATGATTTCGATGAGGACGCTAACCAGAGTTATTTTTTGATTAACTGAACTTCCCCAGGGATTTTTTTATGATATGAACTTTTGAAACAATTTTAATCTGAATTTCTCACAGATCTATTTCACAGGAGCTCGCATATGGTTACTTTTGAAAAGCTCATGAAAAAAACATTTTATTACACCCTTATTTTGTTACCACAGTAAACGGGATGTTGTGCAACGCTCTCTTATTTTGTAGGCCACAAGTGCGTTGACTTTGACTTTTTACTTTTGCTAAAAGAGATGCGAATAAACTGAACGAGCACGAAAAGTAGCATCCTGCCGCCGTAGTTCCTGTGCTTTATTTACACCAAACTTCCACGACATCGGTGGGCATCCTGAAACCCTCGGTTACATCGGCATGAGACAGACGTCATTTCTTGTTTGACTTCCCTGAGTCTGAAGCAGCGCATCAAAGATGGGGCACCATGTTATTTCTACACCAGGAATCCGGAGGTGTTGAGCCACGTTGGTCGTGCACCCACTCTTCGTTGGTGCTCATGGCTTTACAGAGCATCGAAACTTGGACTCCAAATTAGAAAATGGGAAAGATCCCAGGAGAATTGGAATGTCAGTCCTGGTTCCTATCGATGCTCGAGACATGATACATCGTATTCTCCTTCCTCGTCTTTTTGTTTCAGTTCATTTAGTGTTTATGTCGGTGGGCTCGTGTACAAGATTGTACAACCCCCTGTCTCACATTAGGACACCATGCAATAATGCCTTGTCGAAGGTCGATAAGGATTCATTAGCAGCTTAAAAGAGAGAGTGTGGAATCAAGTGGGTGCATGCCGTGACAAAAAAGCGTTGCGTTTCATGTCATAATTAAAGTAATTAAAGGATTCAGAGCAATTAGTGCTTGTTTTTTCCTCAAACACCCGAGAGTATCATCATAGGTTGCATCTGGGAAGTTACACATGTATAACAATAATTAATATATAAAATAAAATATTGATCAATGGCAGTTGAATGAAACCAGTTGTGCTTTTTTTTAATCCATTTTGAACAGTGAGAAGCCACTTGGGGTCTGTGTTTGTTAAGACTGCACATGGCTGCCTGTGTGTCTTTGTTTGCACTTGATGGCTGTTCTTTCCCCAGGGAACACACAACTTAAATACAAGGAAGAAGGTCTGGCCCGCCGCTTTGTTTGTCTCCTGTACGTCTACCACTTGACTTTTTTGTTCCATGAGTCTCAGGAACCTCAGAAGTATGAAATGACTGTTTTACTGCGTCCAACCTCAGCAGCAATGTTGCGCTGCGAGAGGCCTCGCTTATGCAGCTCAACGATCCCACCGCGTTCAAAGAGAGAAAGCTTTTTTGCCTTTGCCATCAGGAGATGATGACGATGTGAATACCTGACACTAAATCACATTTAATCCACATTCTTGCCAACCTTTTGGCTTTTAAAGGCTGTGCTCCTCAACTTTTGAACAGCCTATTTCACTTGAATGCGTCTTAGCAAAAAATTGCCTTCATAAACCTCTACTTAGAACCTCCTTCAGACCCAACAGTGCAATTCGTGCAGTTTTTCAACTGGTTTTAATCAGGAGTGTATGAGTCAGGTGGTATCATTGAATATTTGTTTAAAACACTGCTGGTTAATAATCAAAGAAAACCAATTTCAGTGTGCGTCATTCTCTCAGGAACAGAAGAAACTTGATGAAATGATGGAATACTTCCAAACACATCAGGACATGCTGGAAAATATGTGCCTCTTTCTTGCAAGGGCTTGTGTTAAATGCACGTAATAGCTGTCTATGATGACATTGATGACATATGATGACATCTAAAAAAAAAATACTCTGAACCGGTTTTTCTGGGCAAAGTGGTTGTTGTGGCAGACACCGTGTCACACATTACTCGCAAGGTAATGAGTGTCTTTTTGTGATCAAAAGGTGTGAAAAGAATGTGCTGCAGGGAGACTTGCACACTTTTATGTAAGTGCCTGTTAGCATGCGTGTCTGCAGACGGACCCGTGGTTTTTCTTCACTTGTGTGCGTTCTACTTAATGTGCGTGCAGAGGTCTGCGAGTTCCTTCCTGACGATCGCTGTTATTCCAAATAGGTCAAGCCATGTGTCACAAAAAAAGGGGAGTGTGTCTGCGACCTGTCTGCTGTAAATAAGCCTTGCGTAAGCCTTGCAGTGCGCAAGTGCACCAGTGCTGTTTGTAGGTTATTTCTGTGCATGCGCAGAAAAGAATAATGTGTACTTTTGGGGTAACCACCAAGCCTTGCATTTGATAGCTTGATTGTGCTCTTCAAATTGCACCATTGTAAAGATCACGACTTGCAGTTGTGCCGTCAGGGTAGTTTTTGTAGTCACTTCAACTCGTGTAAATCCAACGACAAAACATTGCTTTTCGATCAAGTCATTCCTAACATTGAAGTCTCCCCCACAGAACGCGCCATCATTGAAGCACTCTGCACTCCAACTTTTCTAATGATTCACAACTCCGTCTCCCCTCCTGAGGTGCGTGAGTTCAACCGCTCTTTGACCCGCAGTGGCAGATTTCAAATGTCTTCGCCCTGCTTTGTATTTCAATCCCATGAGAATGTACGCTATGTGCTTTTTGCGTGACGGCAAGCGCATCGGTCTTCTTGGAAATCTGTCAAAGGCGTCATTCCATCATCCCCTCGCCCCACGCCGCTATCTGTCCGTCTGCAGCGTCGTCTTCCCGGGCCGGCCGTCAGCCCCAAAGCCGAGCAGCTGGGAATGTTGCTAGCTGATGGCAAATCGACGCCTCGGAGCCTCAAAGCTCACCGTCGGGTAATAACGACAAATGATTTACAGAACACGGAGACCATTGGCGAGCGCGGCTTAATGGCTGTGAGATTCCGTTGACAGAACGCAGGTAGTTTTATTGACTGTTTCGAAGTCGGAGATGCAAAATGATGATCAATGTTCTTTGCTGATTAAACCATCTGGTATTAGAACTATGGAGCCTGTTCAGTAAATATGAGTTTAAAAAGAATTACAAAAAAATCCATACATTTTGCAGTGACTCGAAAAACATTTGTGATTTAATGTATTTATTTTTTTATCTTATTGAAAGATTATACATTAAACATTTTGATGTTTGTCAAAATAATTTTTTTAAGTACAAATATTGTTCATTTAATCATTTTTTGCATACATTTTTTGTTAATTAATTTTTTTATTTTTTTATAATAATTTAAATATTTTTGTAATTTTTTATTGTTTTATAAATATTGTATTTTTATAATAATGTTATGTTTTTATAATAATAATGTATTTATACTATATAGGCTATATATACATACTGTATTTATATACTGTATATACTGTATATTTAAGCAGTTAAATGTCAAATAGTGCTTAATTTGACCATATAGACTATACCATGCACTATTTCCTAGCAAATACTCATGAGGTCATATATTAATGTCTCATGCACGCATGAGAAATAATGACCGTTTATGTTGGATGCCCTTCTAAATGCACGTGCAAACACATTGCCCAAGGCTAATAATTACAGCATTCTACATAAACGTATGGCCTAGAATACAAAGACAAAGTGCAATTGTGGCGAGTTTAGCATGCGAAACATAACATGTGAGTGGAGCATGTGTTTGACGGCGGAGGTTCAGAATACGTGTCAGCGTGTTAATTTGTGTGGAAAGGTAATAAAAATGTGTTATGTCATAAATCCAGCATGCGACACTCAGCGTTGAAACATTTATTTTGCACATAGGAAGCAATTGTGTGCTTTACCTGCTGGACATGCTTCATTTTTTTAAACACGTTGGAAAGAAAAGCGTGATTTGTTTTCTTCATGCTTTAATTTTAGTGTCATGCTTAGCCTTTTCCTCCGTGTAGGACTGAACTGTACCCACAAATTAATTTGCAATACGACACAGAAAGAACACGTCAGTCTGCAGACATACTGTATGTAGCTCAAAGGCAAAGACAAATATTTACATTTAGCGGCTGTCACTCATCCTCAGGCTCAATGTAGCACGGCGAGATTTCAACTCCCGTGGCACCTTTTTGGAACGTTTGCGTGCTAAACAGACACATACCTGCCACTCATTAACCTTTCAATGGTTTTCCCTTGTGACTGACATGCTTGCCAACGTACAGCACATGAGCAGTCGAAATCAGTGGCTCTCAGCTGGTGGGTCGGGACCCAAAAGTGGGCCGCGGATGAAGTCTGCAGACAGCATGTCAAAAATGACATTAAAGTACATAATATACTACTGATGTTTGACTTATTTTGAAGTAAATTGAGCAATATTTTAGTTGCCTTCCTCCTTGGTATCTTCCAACTGTGCAAATAAATAGGTGATTTTGTGGTCTTTTTGATATTTCATTTTAATTGATGCATTATTTGTGTGCATGCTCTTGATGTAATGCCTTAATAAATTCCTCTAAAATGCACTTTGGACATGTAATTATGTGTAGTAATGTTCCAAAAGATGACAGGTATATATAAATAAATATAAATACAAATATAAATAAAATAAGTCATACAAATACATTGTTTTATAATTAATAATCATGTTTTGTACTTACTTAATACTTACTTAATAAAATAACAAATAAAATAATGAAGAAGGAATAAGTAACTAGAAAAATAAAAATGACTTCAAAGTGGGTTCGGGTTAGATCAAGAAACAACAAAATGAATTTTACAAAAGCGGAAAGAAATAATAACATTAAAATAAAGTGGAAAGAAAAATCCAAATACAAATGACTTAAAGAAAAGTGTAAAAAAAAAATCAGATTAAAATGACTTAAAAGTATAAAATATAATACAAATACATGAAAATTAAAATGGCTTAAATAAAGGTGGGAAAAAATAAAATATATGGAAAGAAAAATGAATTAATAAATTAGTAAATAAATAAATAAATAAATAAATAAATAAAATGACTCAAATACAATTAAAAAAAATAATACAAACAAATAAAAATGACCTAAATAAAAGTGTTAAAAAATCAATCAAATTAAACAAAATTACTTAAAAGTGGAAAATATAATAAAAATACATAAAAATTAAATTGGCTTAAATAAAGGTGTAAAAAAAATAATTTTAAAAAATTAATGAAAATAATAATAACTTAAATAAGTGTAAAAAAATATAATATATATAAAAGAAATAAAATGACTTAAATAAAATTGTAAAAAAAAAAACAATAAATGAAAATAAAAAATGAACTAAATAAAAGTGTAAAAAAAACAATTAATAAATACAAAAAAACATGACTTGAAAGTGTAAAAAAAATAATAAAATATACATACAAAAAAATTTATTCAAATGAAAAATGACTTCAATAATTAAGTGGGTCGCACCTCAACGACCATTGGAAACTGTGGGTCCCAGATTGAGACCATTTCAGAACCGCTGATCTAAATAATTCATGTTTTAATGGTGCAGTGTTCTGTGCAGTTCAAATCATCAGCGATAGATACAGCATATAACCTCCAAATGTTAAATCTAAAACAATCTGTGCTGAGCCAATTTTGGAACTCGCACATCATAAAAAACACTTGGGTGACGGCTGTGATTTCAAAGCAAAACAGCCCACATCAAGATTTGAGCTGCTGGCAAACGATAGGATCTCATCCGCAATACTGTTGTATTGCACATCAAAAACCGGTGCTCTTGTCAAATTCACAGCCCTGGAGAACTGCCAGAGGGCACTAGAGCGTGAAATACATACTGTACTGAACATACTGTTCCATTAGCCAAAAAAAGACCACAGAGGTGGAACTCCCTACATGAAATGAATGGACATGGACGTGTGTGAATTCAAAGAAACATGTGCCATATGTAGCCTTCACGGGGCTTGCTTTGCCAGGGAATGGCGGTGTTCATGTTCTCCTCTTATTTTGGAGCCACACTTGTAATATTAGAGTCAGCTCCGCTCAGCTGGGAAAATACTCTGTGGTCTGATGAGACAAAAGTTAAACCTTTTGGAAGGTGTGCGTCCCATTACATCTGATGTAAAAGTAACACCGCATTTCAGAAACAGAACATCATACCAACAGTAAAATATGGTGGTGGTAGTGTGATGGTCTGGGGCTGTTTTGCTGCTTCAGGACCTGGAAGACGTGCTGTGATAAATGGAAGCATGAATTCTACCAAAAATCCTGAAGGAGAATGTTCGGCCATCTGTTGGTGACCTCAAGCTGAAAGCAACTTGGGTTCTGCAGCAGTACAATGATCCAAAACACACCAGCAAGTCCACCTCTGAATGGATGAAGATAAACAAAATGAAGACTTTGCATCGGCCTAGTCCAAGTCCTGACCTGAATCCTATTGAGATGCTGTGGCATGACCTTAAAAAGGCGCTTCATGCTGGAAAAGCCTCCAATGTGGCTGAATGACAACAATTCTGCAAAGATGAGTGGGCCAAAATCCCTCCACAAACGCTTGATCGCAGTTGTTGCTGCTAAGGGGGGCCCAACCAGTTATTAGCTTTAGGGGGCAACCGCTTTTTCACACAGGGCCATGTAGATTTGTTTTTCTTTTCTCCCTTAACAATAACAAGTTTAATTTAAAAACAGCATTTTGTGTTCACTTGTGTTGTCATTAAGTCATCTTTCAATTTGTTTGATGATCTGAAACATTGAAGTGTGACAAACATGCAAAAAAAGAAGAAATCGGGAAGGGGGCAAAGACTTTTTCACACCGCTGTACATCACAAAGCTGAGATGCTGCGATATTTAAAGAGGCTAAATGTGTGCGCTAATGTGTGTAGTCGTTATAAATGAGAAGAAGTGGAAAAGGTTGTCTGAGCAAGGATGAATGTATGTTTTATCTGTTTCTAGCCCGAGGACGGGAAGGAAAATCATCCACAAACAAATCCACCACCCCAAAAGGTCATCTGGAGTTCATTTCCTGCTCTTTTTCCATCTTTAACTTCCTGCACTGACACAACTCTTAAAAATGGCCAGAAGGGGAGCAGAGGTTTAATGTTTATGACTAAAAGGGCGCATAAACGCACCACAATGGATGAGGAAGAGGTGAGGGGGCGGTTGCATAATCCCTTGCAAATGCACTACCAAATAACTGTTAAGCTCCCAGAAAGTCAAATGAACTTAAATGTTGCGCAGTAAAAAAGTTCCATAAACTCTGCTCTGCATAAAACTGCTTTGTGTTCTTTGTGTAGCGGGACAGGTGAAATATTTTATCTTTTAAATGTTTTACAGGAGCAACAGCGGGGCTCTTTTGTGGGTTTGGAAGAGCTGTGCACTAAAAGGAGTGGCACACATTCAATTTGATATCAAGCGAGAGTTCTGCAGTTGATATAAAAGCACAATGTAAGCTCTTTAGTGTAAATCTGCATTGTGCTTTGATTAACAGGCAACATGACTGCCTTGTGATTGTGACTGTAGGCTTATGTTTTTATTATTTCTATTTTTTTTCTGTATGTACAGTTTATGCAACCGCCTGGCCTTTGACCCGCTACGTGTCACATGGGAGGTCGGGGTTCTGCGGGCATTTAATTTACCTCGCAGGCTCTCGCTGTGCAGCCGTGCCACGGACGGGAGTATGGCTGTAAATCCCAAAGGGCTTCTGACCTTTTGTCTTTATGAATATTGTGGTCATCAGCCAAGCTTTTTCTTGTTTGTTTACAACTGACTGAAAGGCTTCAAGTGGGATATTTCCAACTTTCCAGCAGCCTTGAAAGCAGCACATTTCCACCTTTACCGAAGACACGCGAATAACACCCGACACGTGTTACCCACATGGACACCGACGTCTCCATCCATCCATCTTCGCTCACGAGGGTGGCGGGTACGCTGGAGCCTATCCCAGCTGACTTCAGGCGAGAGGCGGTGTACAAGAAAGTAGTGATAAAGTCATAAAGTTGAAAATGAGTTTGTGTAAAAAGTTGAGAATAAAATCACAATAACAAGAAGAACATTTACAAGAAGAAAAAAAAAACAAAACAACAGCAGAAATGGAAAAAACAGCTGTATTTTAAGTCAAAATATTAAGAGAAAAAAATACATATTCTAACAGGAAAGAAGTCACAATTTTATGAGAATAAATTCAAAATATTATGAAGAAAAATAATGTCATTTTAGTAGCAGAGAGTTTAAATATAAAAAAAAAAAATTTTAAAGTTGTAATATTAACAGAACCAAACAAAACGGCAAATAAAGTTGTCAATTTTGGGAAATTAGTTTGGGGAAAAATGTATAATATTATGAAAATAAAGTGAAAATATTATGGGAATAAACTCATAATTACCAGAAGAAAATTGACAAAAAGAAAGTTGAAATAGTTGGGAAAGAAAATGCATGTTTTCCAGTAGACGCCAGTGATACGAGAAAAGGAGAAAAAAGAAAGAAAACAAATTAAATATATAAATAGGTTAAAAAATTAATACATAAATATAATAGTTAATTAAAATATAATAAATAAATAATGATTTAAAAATTTGAAAAAGTGTATATTTGTAAAAATAGAATATATATTATGATCTATTTGTATGGTAAGTATGTAAGTCTATGTTAAATAAAACACTAAAACAGGGGTTACAAGTGCTTACAAAGTAAGAAAAGAGCTGAATGGCACAGGCCTGTCAACAGAATCACAATGAGGGCTGCAAGGGGGCACTTTCGATGAAGACGTGTGTGTCGGGCCGAAAGCGTTGTGACACCGCAGCTTGTAAATAGAGGAAAGGTGACACATTTTCACATTATGTAACCAGCTGTCAGCAATCATTTGCAACGCTTTTCAACTCCTCTTGGAATCCGCATCCACTCCTTGTTTGTATTACAGGAAATACAATCTGCATCCATTTTTTGTTTTTTTTACAAAAGGATGCCTGACATTTGTTTCTTTCTTCTCTGTTGTTAAAGTTGACGTGTGTTTGTCTGCTCCGAAAGACTAAATTCTCGCTCTGCATGCAAGCTTGACCGCACCGAGGCAAGGCAAACGCATCCCAGCACAAGTCTAGAATTTCCATCTGAAGCAGATGTGGTTATGTGGATTGGTAGACTTTTTTTTCTTTTTTTAAATTACATAACACATGCAATCCAAAACAAACTCTTCCCTTGGCCGCTTCAGTGCGGGCAAACTTCAATCGAACGTTTGTTTTTTTTTTTGTAGTATTCACCCACTTTGACCCAAATTATATAACTAACTGACTTAACCCGGGGAGACAAAGAAAAACAAAAAATGTCTTACATTTTAGTTGTGCAACATGGAAATGCTGGTTTGACGCATTCAGATGGGTGACATATTCAAGAGCTCCAAGTACAATGTGCAGCAGAAGCACAGAAAAACAAACATTCTATTCTTAGAATAGTCGACGCTTCGCCGATCAATCTCACAGTCCAATCATATGAAAATGTCACGTGATCACGATTGCGCCATTCTGACTACATGGGGGGGGTGCCCACGGCTGCTGCTGAGCATACATGTTCGCATAGAATGTCTCTGTTTTTGTTATAAAAAGCCTATTTTTATACTAATTCAGCCTCATTTAAAAAAAAATGGAAAATGATGTGCGTGGTTAACAGAAGACCGGCACTTACGCAAGACAGGACACACAGAGAAGCCCAGCGTCTCTTCCAGATTTGCAGTTTTGCTGTTATTAATTTGCTCATGTCAGGATTTTGCAGCGCCAACGTTTTTATCACCGATCTTCAACCCGTCCCTGAGATCTCCAGAGTAGCAGAGTCTACATGCACCACCCAGCAGGGGGGAAGTGTCCCCGAGCAGCATCGAGGATGTAAAACGGGGGTGTGCACAGAGGGTCACATACTCAAAAATGCAAGGATGCAAGGGCCACTTAAATATTTTGTAATATGTTATATATATTTCAAGAAAATCTGCATCTCAGCTTTGTGATACAGGGGAAAAGAATATTATCACGATCAACTTCTGTGTTTTTCCCCATTTTGCTGTTTTTTTTTTTTTATTTTCCAAACTTTTCAACTTTCTTTTTAAATAATTTTTGGAAATGTTTTTCTCCTCATATGACTTTCTTCGCATATTTTGACTATATTCCCATAATATGATAACATTTTCTCCAACCTAATTTTCCAAAAATTCAAAAATTATTTCTCATATTACAACTTTTAAAAAATACCGTCATTTTCTTTCCTTCTTTCCTTCTTGATGCTATAAAGTGATGTTATTTTTCCTCACGATATCACGACTTTATTCTCGTACAATTACGACTTCTCCTTAGATTACAACTTTACATTATTTATGTGAAATTACTGATGTTTTTTTTCCATTTTTGCTGTTGTTTTTCTATTTTTGGCTGTCTTGTTAAATTATATTTTTAGAATCATATTTTTGTATCTCAGTGTTTTAGCCGTTTCCTTTGAGGTGGAAAAAGTCGTAAATGAGATGGGTAGGAATCCCGATTAGTGGTGCTCTTAAAAAAAATAAAAATCTCTTTGAACTTGGTGGGATTGTTGCGCTGCATAAGCGAGGCTTCCTGCAGCGCAACATTTCTGCTGAGGGTGGACGCACTAAGACAGTCTTTTCAAACTTTTTCATCCTGAGGTTTATGGAACAAAAGAGTCAAGTGGTAGACCCAAAACAATGAGCCGGAGGATCCCATTGGCTGTCCATGAAGACACACTGGACCATCCTTGGCCCAAATGAAAGTAGTACCTGGTGCCGAGTGCAGTCCAATAACCATCAGACACCATGTGCCAGAGAAGGCTTTTAAGAACAAAAAAGGTCACCTCCTTCAAGGCCACAAAGTTGGCCGTTTGGAATTTGCAGGAGAGCACCAAACATGGGACATTGAAAGGTGGAAGAAGGTTTTATTCTCCTTTGACGGTCCTGCTGGCTTCCAACGTTACTGCCATGACAAGGAGATCCCACCTGAGATGTTTTCCACTTGGCACAATGTAGGGGGCGCCATCATGATCCTTCAATGGAACAATGGAGCTTCAGGTTGTGCATGGGCGGCAGCTGGCTATGTGGAGATGTTGCAGGGGGCATCCCTCATGACTGAAGGCCCTCGTCTGTGTGGTAAAGGACTTCTTCCAGAGGAATAAGCTCACTCTTTTGGACCATCCTGCGTGTTCTCATCTCAATCCAATGGCGAACATTTGGGGATGTACAGCAAGGGAAGTTTACAAAAATGGACATCAGTTCCAGACAGTGGATGCCCTCCATGAAGCCATCATCGCCACCTGGAGCAACATTCTAATTTTTGTACAAAAGAGCCTATAAAAGCAAACGCTTCTGCTGACTCCTTTCAACAAATAATCCATCCTGTCGCTCATAAAGGACCCGTGCATCTAACTGTTTGTTTTGTCACAGTTTCACTCCTGAAAGTGAACATTAGGAAGGGCATTGTGTTGATTTGGGTGCTATTTGATCTACGGAAGCTGCTGTTTGTTCAAAGGCCTGCTGTCAAAAGCCTCCGTGCTCCGAGTTGTTGGAAGGTCTTGTGTGTGAGGAACGCCTCAACATATCAAGTTACACCCACTGGCTGCCGATATGTCTGAGGGGAAAGTGCTCATAGGACAAGCTCTAGGACGGATCCCACTGTACTGGAGTCAGCATTACTTCACTATCATTAGTGGTCACACGCTTTCTCACACTGGAAACAAACAACTGGTTTTGGAGATTGTTTCCACTGTCAGACTTGTCCGAAGAGCGCTAACCTTTTTTGTCAGACAGCTGTTTACATGCTTGCATAATTTCCACAAAGACATCGTGATGGAGAAGTGCATCCGACCAGGAAAGAAAGCCTTGTTTCGCCTTGACCGACGCTGTGGAAATCAGCCAAAATGATTCCACAGTGGCAATATTAAATCCATATGTCCATTCCACTGTGTCCAGTCAGTCTTCACTTTCAGAACTCGCACTGAAGATCGTTCAGACGTGGCGGCTGAGTACAAAACTTGCCATGCACAAGCTTCCCGTGGTGGCACAGAACCGGGGAAGTTAAATGCGACCAACCTTGTTGCGCATTTGAAGCAGGGTTGTTGCAACACCGCGGCTTCCTGAAGCAAAAAAACGTAAAAACGTCATTGGACCGTAACAGAAAGGAGCCTGCAGACCCTGTTAGCGGGTAGTCACGTGGGGTTTAACAGCTCGAGCCTCGCGACGTGATGATGATGATGATGATGCATCAACAGGTCAACGGGTCAGGTTTTCCTCATACCTACTGTTGCTGACTACTATTCTCACTTGACCAAGCCTTTTCTAACATTCCATGCTACTAAACAAGTAATAAACCTATGTATGATTTGTGCTGATATCAGATCGATATCGGTATTTAAGGCTGCGACATAAAAATCGTATCGGAAGTGAAAAAAGTTGTACCGCAGGGGTGTCCAAACTTTTTCAACTAAAAAAATCACCACATCACCAACCTGTGTGGATATGCGAACACGTTTTATACATATATATCGGGGCTGTCAAAAATACCTCATTTATTTCATGAATTACGTCAACATTTTTAGTGTGATTAACGCATGCGCATCGTGGCAAGCCACACCTGTCTGTTATGATGGCAAATGGAGCCACAGTAGCGCCCCCACACAGTCACACAGAATCTGATGCTCTTTTATTAACTTTATTCTGACCTGAACACATCAACAGCAGCGCATTTCCAACACCATACTCAAAAGAAATGATCAGACCACCCTTGTTTCTTCAGTTTATTGATCCATTTTAATGCCTGGTACAGCCACAAGTACATTTGTTTGGACAAATATGATGATGATAACAAATAAGCTCATAAGAGTTGAATTTAGAATTGAGTTTTTTTGGTTTTCTTGACTTAAGTTCTTACATGAATAGCTATAGCATTGTACTGCCAAAAAATTGAACTCTTATGAGCTATTTTTGTTGTCATTGTTATATTTGTCCAAACAAAGGTCCCTTTAGTTGCGCCAGGCATTAAAATGAGCAAGAAACTGAAGAAAAAAGGGTGGTCTCATCATTTTTTCCACAACTGTATGTATCTCCAACTCGCACACGTCTCTCGTCCTACTCGGAACCACGCTTCCTAATTGTCACTAGCCAACTGTGAGGTGCATTCAAGGACACTCCGAACATCACACTGGCGTCTTTATTATGCGTGTGGTCTAAATGAACAGGAAGATAAAATGATTATTCTTACCACTCACTCACGTAACTCTTTCTGCGGAAGTACAATTTGCTGCATTTGAGTATGCGCCGAAAAGTTTAGTTACGTGGTGTATTTGAACGCAACCCCGCATTGCTCGTTGTAAGACGGTTTATGTGTGATTCAAATGTGCTGTATTAAAGAGACTATCCACCCCCGTCTTCTATGCCGCTTATCCCCACTAGGGTCGCAGGGGTAAGCTGGAGCCTATCCCGGCTGACTTCGGGCGACAGGCGGGGTACACCCTGGACTGGTCACCAGCCAATGGCAGGGCACATATAGACAAACAACCATTTGCACACACATTCATACCTATGTACGATTTAGAGCCGCCAGTCAACCTAACATGCATGTTTTTGGAATGTGGGAGGAAACCGGAGTACCCGGAGAAAAGCCACGCACACACGGGGAGAACATGCAAACTCCACACAGAAATGCCCAGCAGAGATCTTAACCCAGGTCTTCCTGGTTTATCTTTCTGTTCATAAAATACATTTAAATACATTGGCATATTTCACACATACAGTCGGTGCACATGGTGATTAATCACGATTAACTGCGTTTAATTTGATTAAAATTTGTAATCATTTGACAGCCCTAATAAAGAAAAAACAGCCTGCATCTCAGCTTTATCGGTGAAAATATATGATCAATATCAACTTTGGTCTGCTTAAGTTACATTTTTGCAGTTTCCAATTGAATTTTTCTTTCTTCTCAGAATTTTGTTTTCCCTCGTAATATTACGACTTTATTCCCATAATATTTTGACTTTATTCAAGTAATATTCTCAGTATTCTCCAACTAAATTTATCTTAAAATTGCAACTTTGTTTAGTTTCAATGATATATTATATAGTATAAATAGTTTCAAAATCTTTTTCTTTAAATAGTTCAACTTTATGTAATGTAATGTTATTACATTTTTATTTAAACAAAATTAGACTTTTTTCCTTGTAAGATTATGCCTTTAGTGTCCTGACATGCTTGTTTTTCTTTTCTGTTCAACTGTATTTTTAGAATGTGCCAGAGGCCAATAAAAAAAATAAAAAATAAAAAAAAAACAACTGCAGGTCACACTGGGACACTCCCAGCATTAATGCAACGTGGTTGTAGCACTGCACCGCTTTCTGATATTTTGGTTACCTTGTTTAGCTTCTTATGGTTATTTATAGTGACTAATGAGGGGTAGGATTTTGTGAATCTAAGCAACTTACACACTGCTAAGATCCATGAACTCCATCAAAAGTAAGACCAAAAGACTGTAATCGTATTATGTAAACATAAGGTTTATTGCAAATGTGCAGTTGTATCCAAAGAGCGTAGCAAACAAATGTTGTCTGGATACTGTACAGCAACAATACCGTTATCTTTACAAAAACACAGAAACTTTGAGGACTAACTTCTCCCTGTGAACTTTTAACTCATGGTCCTGGTTGTCGGCTCGTCTTTTTTGCTGTTAAAAAAAAACAAAAAAAAAAAAACAAAGTCTTTGGTAGCTTGAAAACAACAGCAGCATCAGCGGAGCGCCGAGTCGAATCGTGTTCCTCTCTTTGACTACGTACAGGCACTGTTGTCATGCCATCGTTTTCAAGTTGGCACCGGGGGTTAGAATACAGAGTCGACGCTTGCAGAACATCTCAATCTCACAGTCTGTTGCTCGTTTGTTGACTGCAGGACAATGGACGCTCTTCACGCTTTCAGTGTAGATAAAATGATCTCAAAAGAGCATCCTTATTATACAACAGAAACAAAACGAAAATATGGCAAGCATGAACCCCTCCCTATAAGCAGCAAGCCCCAACTGCAGACACTATAAGATTACAGGTTACCAATCAGTACAGTATACAGTCAGTCCACCAGGCTGGATTATACTCTAAGCTTCACCTCTGCTCATCCTGTTGATTATTTCTGTTAATGAACGTCAACATACACGCAGGAAAAGTCCTTGTGGATGAAATGTGGAGCTGGGAATCCTTGAAACTTGGAACGCATCCACACGCCGGAGGGGAGGGGGCCTCACGGCACGTCCAGACCCGGGTGGAGTAGGAAGTCGCCGCAACCCGCCTCGCACGCTTTCCAAGTTCGCACCTGCGGGACCAGCCCAATCAAGAGCTCAAGGACGGTCGCCGGATGGGCGCCCCACTCCAACCCCTCGTCTGAAAGCAAGCGCGCAGTAATGTCCAGTAGGCCCTCTTGGTTCTTAGCACTTGTTGACACTACAGCGAAGACTTGGACGGGATCACACACACAACGCCGGTTGGACGTTTTGTGCTCATCAGTCAACTTTTGAAGTCCCATCAGGCGTTTTGCGGCCACAAGGCCATGCCCTCATTGCCATTTTTTCCAGCGGCAGCAATTCTTTCAACGCAAAAACATGGAGGTCCATTGCTGAACAGGGACAGTGGCTCTGCCCGCCCCAAGGCAGAGCCACTTATACAGCAGAGCCAGTGGCGTGGCTGCAGGTCTGCTGCTCGGACATCACCTGAACGCTCTGATTGTCCAGCGGGAGCAAGCCGTCAGTCGGGATGCGGGACTGGAACTTCTCCAGCTGCTCCGGACTGGCCAGGTTCTTCAGCAGGTAGTTTTCCCTCTCCAGCTGGTTGTTTTTCTCCGCCAGCTCCTTGATCTGCTCCTTGAGGATCTCCACTTCCTCACGCACAGCGTACATGAGGTGGTTCTTGACCAGGTCCTGCCATGAGGAGGGGAGACAAGAGAGGTGGATCAGCTCACACTGCTCATGACATGACGTTCTCACTCTTAAACCACAACACAAATACAAAAAAAAAACCAAAAAAAACCTGGAGCAAGCAAAACCAACACGGTAAAGTATATTTTTCTTTTCAGCACATGGACCAAATCCTCCTCAGTGTTTAATTTCATTTTTAGATTGGGCGTGCAAATGCCCCCACAAACGCACCACATGATGACTTACTTCGCCCAACATTACAGGATTTCTTTACAATGCATGGCTCTGATGCTCCATTGCACTGTTGTGATAATTGCATTTTGGGGCTGGACATTAATACAAAAAAAATTTAGTAAGGTGCATTTCCGCAGAATATTCACACAAAAGTTGAATTTTGGAGCAGTTCAAGAGAGAATTGAGAAACGTGACATATTCTAGCTTGAAGCTTACCATGGCCTGCTCTATCTTGTTGTCAATGGCCACCACGCTAGCACCCGAGGCACTGCAGGAAAGAAAACAGAAAGAGAAACCGTCAATTCACTTCCAACTACACACACTTGTAGCCTCTAACATAGAATATGAGCAAGGATGACCACACACGCTGCCGATGCGAGAGGGTTCAATCGCGATTAAAAAAAAAAAAGTAGTGAAAAGAAACAACCCTCTGAGCCATTACGGCGGTTGGTATTACGTCACATCTGTTAGAAAGCAACAACCGGACACTGCAAGCCACACTAACGTGTAGTTGTTGCTTTCTTTTGTTGTGATAAACGCATGGATAGTTTTGAATGGCCACCGCATTCCGTCATGTACGGCTGCCGTTTGTTTACCTGTTGTCAAGTTTGACCGACACGACGTCTCCTCCGAGCAGCGAGGAGAAGAACGATATGGAGAAGTTGTGCAGCTGGTAGACGGCCACCTCCATTGGCGTTTTAGCGAACATCTCCGTGCTCATGGTCAGCGCCAGACTCGTCTGGAAGATACTTTTCGCCACCTTTGCGAGTCGGTATGAACAATGTTTAAAAAAAAAAACAACTAAAATAACGTAAATCCCTAAGTTTTGGTTCCGTCGATGCACTAGCTAAGTGCGGAGTCGGTGCTTACTGAGCTTCGCTTGTTAGACTGAGCGACTGTCTGCTGAGCTATTTTCTGCAACCCGCCTGTATATAAACGGCTGTGGTTATGACGTCACATGACGTGAGAATATATTATGTAAATGAGTTTGACGGGCCATGTTTTTTTTGCGGTGCCTTTCAGTGCCGTAGGGAAAATTGAGCTTTACGGTACATATAGTACACGCTTTTACATCAACAATGGGAAGGAGTAAGGGACATACAATGTGGCTCCCTTTTAAATGTTTTACAAAAACATACAAACTGCTGACCTGAAATGAAGCATTATGAGAGGTACAGAGTAACTACATTTACTCGCGTTACCTTGCATACAGTCGGAACTCATTTATTCTTTATACCATGTTTCTGTCACTTTTTACTCCTAATTGTTCTTTATTATTATCTAACTAAGGTATTGTAAAGATGTATTAAAGATGCACCTGGAACTTGTCATGTATGATGGGCAGGATAATCAAGCAAAAATAAGTATTTATTTACGATGAGGACTTGAATGCAACATGTGTCCCTCGTGCCCTGCCACTGAACTAGTCCCTTAAATAAGCTGCTCGTGTTTTTTGGTAAATAAATAAATAAACATCGCAACTCGGACTTTCTCCTCATATTATTGAATTTTACCAGCACGAGACTTTAATGTAATTTGTTGTTGATATAAAATCACGTGTTTTCTTTCAATGAGAACTGAGGGTACACTTGATCAAGATCAACAACACATAGTGTCACGCCTATCTGTTATCAACAGACACCAGTGTGAAAATAATAATAATAACACAATGTACAGTACTGCACCACCAAGTGCAAAGTCAAGGTACTTTTCCATTCCAGTCTTCTGGTGAAGTTTCTTTCACTTTGCGCCTGCGTTCTGTCGGCCTCTAGTGGTCATAGCCTGTAACTACAACGGCTCATCAGGCACACTGTGTTTACATTGCATTCCAAGGGCGAAGGAATTTTCCAGGAACTTCCCCAGACTCCATGATTTAAAACGTTCGGCTTTTAAAGGAGGTGTGCCTAACTTCGAAACCATACGGAAAATTTTAAAAGATACAAAATATATGCAGACAGCACACACATTCACTCATATTTACTGCAGTAACTTACAGTATATAAATACAATAACATGCTCACACTGTAAGAGGAATCACTCCGCCATGCATGACCTTTTAGTTTTACACTGTTGCTTGTGTGATGCAATTGTATCGAACCTCCTGCAAAGTGTCATAAAGATGTTTGTTGCCCACAGAGTACACGCACTGAGGAAAAAAACACACACCTGCTGTCCCCCTTTTTTCCCCACATGTGCTCTGGTGGTTGTTGATTGCGCAACGCAGCTTGTTCTCACACTCACAAAAAAAAAAGAAAAAGTCAGTGAACTCTGCAAGTTACATTGTGTTCTTGAAGTTGTCACAATCAGTCCTCTTGATTTATTGTTTGCAATAAATCAATGAGGTTTCATTTACGGTGTTTTGCATGATACTCTGCTGTGTATTTGTATAGCATACAGAGTACCCGAATGCCTATTAAAGCAAAATCCACAATTTTCCAATACAGTGTCATGCAAATTATCAGTAAAATTCAAATTCATCTTATGTATGGATTGGCTTAGCTGGAGAAAAGGGACTTCAGTCCAAACAACGAGACCACAAAAGCTGACTTTTGATGGGCCTGGAACGTTAATGAAGAAAGAGCCCATGAGAGGCCTATACAGGGTGACATTTGTGACAGTAGAGCTGTCAGCTTTAATATCAAGCTCTCTTGGGAAGAAGTGATTATCTTGCCCTACTGCGGTAGTCCTGTTTAGCAACGGGGGAGACTGTCACATTCATTTTGTGTGTTTTCGTGTGTCGTGGGGTTAAGATGCACAGATAAACACAGTAGGGAGCATTTGTGAAGTTATGAAGAAATGCAAGGCAGGGTCTGTTTGACTTGCATAAGTAACTTTCCAAACAGATAAAGTTTCTCATACTTCTGTGGAACACTTCACAGCCTGACAGCCTGTTTGGCGTGTGCAAATCTGTTCAAAAGCTCGCAAAGATGGGCCGCCCTGTTCGTCAAATGTTCCCTGTGCTACAGCCAACTGGGTTGTATAACACTCTGATTCATCTTCACCAACAGCCGAAGACGACCCGGGATGAAACCATAACATCAGACTCCCATCTCAGGGAGCACTTTGGGTGGATTTAGTCTGCGAGAAACAGCATGCACACTAAAAAAACCCACGTCATTAACACCCATTGTAGAAATATATATAAACTGCAAGAGTGTACATTTTGCACTGTTGGATCTTAAGGAGGTTCTAAGTAGAGCTTCAAAATGCAAAAAGAAGAAATGGGAGTGAGACAAAAAATGTTTTGAGTAAGCAATTTATTGCAAACAAGCATTTAGGTGAAATAGGCTGTTCATCAGCTGATCAAAAGTTTAAGACCATAGCTCAAAACCCCCCTAAAATAGAACTAAAATGTTCTTGTTAACCAGCTGAAAAATGGGTTTGGGTATGCTTGATGCCAGTGTTTCCAGGAGGCTAGTGGGAATGTTGCTCCAGGTGGTGAAGATGGCCTCACGGGGGCATCCACTGTCTGCAACTGATGTCCATTTTTGTAAACTTCCTTTGCCATCCATCCCCAAATATCCTCAATTGGATTTGGGAACATGCAGGATGGTCCAAAAGAGTGAGCTTCCTCTGGAAGAAGTCCTTTGTGAGGTGCAGCGTTGTCCTGTTGAAAAAGCCAGTCATGACCACACAGACGAGAGCCTTCAGGACTGTCAAAGTTCAATTTTTTTCTCACCAGGGAATTACAAAACTTATTTCCACCTTTCAATGTCCCATGTTTGGTGCCCTGATGCAAATTCCACACAGCCAGTTTTGTGGCGTTTAAGGAGACGAGGCCTTTGAAGGCGTTTTTTCTTCTTAAAAGCCTTCTCTGGCAGATGGTGTCTGATGGTTATTGGACTGCACTTGGCACCAGTAACAACCTTCATTTGGGCCGAGGATGGTCCCGTGTCTCGACAGACAGTCAATGGGATCCTCTGGTTCAGGGTTTGTGAAATTTTTTGGGTCTACCACTTGACTTTTTTGTAACCCTCAGGTTGTTTGAAGACGTTTGAAATGACCGTCTTACTGCGTCCAACCTCAGCAGCAATGTTGCGCTGCGAGAGGCCTCGCTTATGCAGCTCAACAATCCCACCGCGTTCAAAGACAGAAAGCTTTTTTGCCTTTGCCATCAAGAGATCTTGAATATCTGGCACTAAATCACATTCGATCCAGATTTTTGCCAACATTTTGTCTTTTAAAGGCTGTGCTCCTTAACGTTTGATCAGCTGATGAACAGCCTATTTCACTTTAACGCTTCTTTGCAATTAATTGCTTACTTTTTGCTTTACATTTTTCTTCTCACTCCCATTCCTTCTTTTCACATTCTGAAGCTCTACTCAGATCCAACAGTGCAAAATGTAAATTCTTGCATTTTTCCAAATGTTCTGAACATTTCGATCAGGAGTGTATTGTAAGTGAGATGATTTGACGATCAAAACATGCCTCCTTTAGCTTGTCGTTCCACTTGCACGAGGGCTATTTTGGATGCATAGAGAAAGGGAGCATTATAATCTGTAACCAGTGGATGCAAGTCTACAATAGCTGGCAGAGATGCGACAAGCACAACATCCTACAGTAGATATTTAAAAGAATTCTTTCCATACACGTGAACCCAGCACTACCAATGGTCCATACAGTTACTTCTATCAATCACTCTGCATGCACTTTCTGATCATTTCCGTCCATCTCGCCTACTTACCGCCGATCTGGCCTCTTGAACAGACTCGGTGAGTAAGGGGGCGAGTAGCTGTAAGGTCTGTCATGATAGCTGAAGTGCTGGTAATGACAGCCAAACCGGTGAGATGGTTCAGCCAGATGGAAGGCGCACACCGAACTAGGCTGGGGTGCGCTAGCCTGGGAGAAACACGACTGACGGTGTCCCATGCTGGCCTCCAAGTGACTGCTCCGCTGTTTGTTCCCACAATGGTACAATGGGACAATTGAGAAGAGGCGACACCTCTGGACATGCAGTCATGAACTGAGTGCCATGCTCAGACTGGCACTTGTAGGACGCCTCCTGCACCGCAACCACCAGCAGGTATAAGCCACAGAACAACGTTTCCGCTTTTATATAACAACACATGGTCTTACGGTATGAAAAGGTTAGGCTTATTACTAAAATGGCAGCGCTCAGTCTGCATCATGCCAGTGACTTTAAAACAACTTCAGTGACAAAGCTGTGGCTTCTTTCTAGATTTACGTACAACTTCCGACAGCTTTCCCAGGCTTGACTTCAAAGCAGCTGGGAAGGCACCGATGAGAAACATCACCAAGACTTATAACGACCATATTTCATTCCTGTCGTTTGCAAACCACAAGAAGCAACATGCTTTCCAGTCATAGCGTTCTGGAAGAGCAATTAGTTTTCTGAAATGCAGTAAGCTTTAGTAGAACTTCATGTCGTATAATCCTTTGTGGGCGGTTTTTACCGTAGTATCTTTTGAACTCGTAAGACAGGGGTGTCCAAACTTTTTCCACCAATTGCCACTTACAAATGCTAAAACCAGTGCAGTGCAGGTCAATTTATGCTAAATGATCTGAACAAAACATCCACATTCAAGCAAATGAGTGTAATATCTAATCATATATCTGATTAATATCCATCCAGCCATTCATTTTCTTCTGTGTATGCGGGTCCTGGTTGCGGTGGCAGCAGTCTCAGTAGGGAAGTCCAGACTTCCCTGTCTCTGGCCACCTATTCCACTGAGGTGTCCCCAGGCCAGCTATGAGACAAAATCCCTCCAGTGTGTCCTATAGGTCTACGCCGGGGCCTCCTCCCAGCTGGGCATGCCCGGAACACCTCACCAGCGAGGCTTCCTGAAGGCATCCCGGCTAGATGACTGAAACACCTCAACTGGTTACTCTCAATGTGAAGGAGCAGGGGCTCTGCTTTGAGCTCCTCACCCTGTCTTAGGGTGAGTCCTGCCGCCCTACGGAGGAATCACCGCGATCTCGTTCTTTCGGTCACGACCCAGTGCTCATGACCTCAGTGAGGGTAGGAACGTAGATTGACTGATAAGTGAAATGGGCGCTAAGTGAATCAATTTTTCCCATAAGAAATAATGCAAACCTAATTGATCCATTCCAGAAAGCCAAAAATGTTTACACAAAAGACGTTTTTATCGTTTTTATCCCTTTCATTTGTCATTATATGCATTTACACAGAATTGTTTTATGCATTTAAAAGTATAAAAATGTGCTTTGTGTTGACATTTTTGAGAATCAACTGCTGATGACATCATAGATGGGCTACGTAGCTGACTTTCGGTTACGGTTGCCATTTTGTAACTTAGCACTCTAGCTTCTTTGTTAGAAGCCACCTACGTTTTGTGATAAACAACAGTTGAGTTGACAACACAGTTGGGATCACACAGTGTGTTAATAAAACGGCAAGATGCACGCCGAATCGTATGCTAACCCATACGAAAAATGTACATTAAACCGAGGCAAACGTTTGGCGTAAATTTTCGACATCAACTGAAAAACACGTGAACCGGGGCGGACGCTAACCGAGGTTCCACTGTATTTCTCAATATTTGTTGATTTTTTTTTCATTCAAACAATGTGAAAAAAAGCTGTTGTGGTGTCAGGTGTTACAAACGTTAACGATAAACGACTTGTGTAGGTAGGTACGCACCGGTGTGAACTCTGTCTGCCGCTACACCCCACCGAGGCTCATGCAAAATGACTTCATTAACAGTAGGCTTTACTGGAACTGCTAACCGTGCACAATTATTCATTTTCAAAAGACCAATTAGTGTCCCAGTTACGTCATGGCGAAAATACTTGACACGCACCCAAGAGCGACTCTCAAAGATGAAGGATTAGTCTTCTGCTGGATACAGTTAAGTGATCTCACTAATGAACCCAAGTGTGCTCGACAAAAGGTCAGAGGTCCTGGACTCAGTCGGCTGCACGGTGTTAAGCAGCAGGGCATCGGTACGGAGTTGACTTGAGTCCGTTGTGATGTACCGATGCAATGTTTGCTTGCAAGCAAACACATTCAAAATAAACCCGCTACGGTACAGTGGATGTAATTGCTGCAACGACTGAGTGAATGACACCTGCGATGAAAGGCACTTCTGGATCGTGTCCCGGAACAAAAGGTTAGCAGGGTCAGACGCACCTGTCTGCGTTCATCTGCGTACTGTAAACCTCAGCTGTCAGGACTCAATGAGGTTGTGTGTATACGTCCAGTTGGAGTCTCGTTGGCTGATGGGTGCATAGTGTGCCGCACACTGTCACGCTTGTGACACTAAGAAATGCTGCAATCCATTATTTAGACACCAACCACACAAACATCCAGCGCTCTTCTCTCTCAGGCTGCTGCGAGCAGGCCGGGACTCACCTCAAACACCAGCATTCAGATGACTGCGTTTAGTTCATTTTACCCGAAGCAAACACGACACGTGTGTTTACGGCACGCAGATACAGCCTGCCACGTAAATGACAGACCATACATCGCCAGTGTTCCCCATAATGACGTACATGGCAGTTTCTGACCCGCATGAGCGTTTCCCAGTTGACTTTATGCAAAAAAAAAAAAATCAGCAAACAGTAAAGCAAACATTGCGACTTCAGTTGTCATGGTGTCAGTAATAACAAGATCTGAAAATAAACAGCCGATTTGCATTCCTTAATGGCGTGTTTTGTTGCAAACATGCAATTGTGGATGGAGGTATACTGTAAGTCAAACTGGGGTGTAATCTAGGTGATTTTCAATAAACAGCGTTTGAGGCCATGCAGTTGACGCATTGTTTTTGCAAATTTGATCACCGCCTTCACGTTTGACTAGTCGTCCAATACTGTCCTTATTTCCCTGCTTTCTTATCTCCTTCCAGCCACGAGTCTGGCCGACCATGCAGCTGTGTGACCCCAAGCCGCAAGCAACTGGGACAAACCCTGCAGGGAGCCGAGCCCTCGGTGCGTGCATATATGCGCTTGTTTGCGTGCAGTCAGCCACACGTTCGCATATGAACGCACACCAGCGTGTGAGGGGACGGCCGGCGCCCCGCTTGCTCTCGCAAAAACACAAGAGCCGGTTCCCACAGCCTCCAGCGGACAGACCCTGCAGAGCCACGGAGGCTGACTGGGTGTCACCTGCGACGTGAGCATGGAGCCACGGCTGTGTTCCCTTGGGTGAATCCTGACAAAGTCATCTGCGGTTAACGGGACTGAGTGTATTTTCAGCTGGTGGATTGCTTTCCAGTTTATTCCCAGCTTGAAAAAAGCTGGTAGGTTTTGTTGTCTACATTCACTGTTAGCACCACTGTTATCTACCACCGCCTTAATCCTCTTGGGTATGGATATCACCAGCGCTAATCATTATAATTATTATTAGAATTGGGTCTTGCCTCAAGCATGGTGGTGGTAGCATCAAGGTCTGGGGCTGAATGAATGCTGCCGGCACTGGGGAGCTGTGGTTCATTGAGGGGAAACATGACCTCCAACATGTCCTGTGACATTGTGAAGCAGAGCATGACCCCCTCCCTTGCGGAAGTGGACCGCATGGCAGTTTTCCAACATGATATCGAGCTATCCAAGATGATACTTGAAGCTTAGGTCACAGCTTAGGACCTAGGCTTTATGAGGACGCTGAAATTGAAGGAAGGCACTGACTACTCAACGTGGCAGTATATCACAGTCGGCTTTCTATAGCATACTTTCTTGAGAAGAAATGCTAAAATGTGAGGGTGCACTCACGTTTCTTATAGTACAGTACATACTAGACTGACTAGAGGTATTGTTAACAAACAGGACCGTTTGACTGTCGTGCCGAAAGTTTAATAGCCGCCTGAAACAAAAAGCCTTGGCAACAGTCCATTCTCTGTTCTTCCGCGGGGTCCAACCCTCGCTTTAGGGGGATGCTGTTTGTCACCCCATTATCACCCTGTAAAACAGCACTATTCACAACCGTGATTGATTGCTCCAAATGCGGCCTCCGTGCACCTCAAGCAAGTGTTTTCACATGTAAATATTCAGCGTTGCTTTTAGACCCATCCACTGACTACTTTCATCCAAAGGGCAACTTGCCGTAACTCCGAGCGCAGCTGCGGCACAGCATGCCACAGACCTCATGCACATTCAGCACCTCTTATAGCTGTATTCATTTAACATAGGAGGTCTAAGAAGACACGAGGCCGATGGGTCTTCATGCTTTTGCAGGAGGGGTTGGGAGGGATGGGGTACCGTGAGGATCAAATGCAAAAAAAGCCTGCAGAGGACTACGAGAGAACGTCGTGTCCGCAATGTGTTCTCACGCTGTCTCAGTGGCGACCATCAAGATGTATGCAGATTATTCCAGATGTGAAGCCCTTCTTAGGCTTATTGGAGGAAAGCGCCAAGGAACATTAGAGATTGGGTGCTGTGATGTTTGGCAACCAGATTGCGCAACGGCATTCATCACAATCTTCGGAAACAAGAGAGATTTTGCGCTTTGTTTGGCGGTCCTTGAACGCACCATAGCTATATGCTCTGTGAGATGTTTGGCTACCGACGCACCGGCTTTGACAGCCAAAACTTGCAGCAAGCTGAAGTGCTGAGTACCGATACATTTTATACTTATATATTTACTTTATAAGGCATATTTTGGGCTTTAACCTGTTGCGAGCGAACAATGGCAATTGAAGAGAGAAGAGGAAAGTTCTGGAGCTGAATCCGTCTCTTTTATTGCAAAATGGACCGATCTTTGTTAAGTTTCCCACTCTTTGTTAATTCTGCAGTGCTAACAGAGCACGACAGGTGTCCTGGCTGGTCCACCAATGGTACACTCCATTAAGTAGTAGGTGCTCCAGGGTCGCCATGGTAATGACAAATATTCTACTCTGTTTGCAGCAAGCAAGTGTACTTAGAACATGCGTTTATAGCCATAGAGTGCAATGTTTACATATTGTTTCTTTAATGAGTAACGTGATGGCCTGTCTGTGCATGAAAGAGAAGGCATAAGCAAATCTATTCCCACTTGATCTATTCTGGTTTTCATGGTTTACTCAACGTATGGCCTCAGTCTATCTACAGTCCAGATGCCTACAGTATGTGATTGATGCTGCACGGTTATACAACAGCTCCTGGTGACGGATATGACCTGTCACTGCATGTTTATAGAAATGTGATTCATGGCAAACATGCATACAAGCGGCTATTAATACGCGCAAGGATTTACTGTTATCCCATTTGCATTGCTGTTCACGCGTGTCATGTAAACTTTGTACCAGGCGTGTCCAAGCTTTTACTTGGACACTTGGACACATACATTTAAAAAAAAAAGGATTTTCCTCCTTACATTGCACTTTTTTTTGCAAATTTTTGCATTTCAAGTTTATTCTCGTAAATCTTTTCCTCTCATAATATTAAGACTTTATCCCAAAATATGTTGACTTTATTCTTGTAATATTATAACAGGGGTGCACAAACTTTTTCCACCGAGGACCGCATGCTGAACAATCAAAAGACGCGGGGGCCACTTTTACATTTTTTAAACCAACCCATGTAGATATGCAGAGGCGGTTTTTATATTTAAAGAAAAAACAAGTCAGCTTTGTGTTGTTGGTCACGTAGCGTATTAGTAGCGTGAACGAGTATTAGTATTAGCATTATTAGTATGAACTAGTATTAGTATTATTATTAGTAGTATGAACGAGTATTAGTATTATTATGAGTATGAACGAGTATTAGTATTAGCATTATTAGTATGAACCAGTATTAGTATTATTATTAGTACTGTGAACTAGTATTAGTATTATTATTAGTAGGAACGAGTATTAGTATTAGTAGTATGAACAAGTATTAGTATTATTATTGGTATGAACGAGTGTTAGTATTATTAGTAGTATGAAGTAGTATTATTATTAGTAGTAGTATGAACGAGTATTAGTACTATTATTAATATGAACTTGTAATATGACTTTTTTCCCCTTTAATTGTTTAGCTTTATGCTATTTTTTTAATATTATGACTTTACTCCATGAAAATGGTGTCTTTATTCTTGTAAAATTACGGCTCCTTTTACCATTTTTGCTGTTGTTTTTTTTTTGTTTTATTTTTAGACTGTGCTGACGGCCAATAAAAAAACAGCCGCGGGCCGTAAATGGCCCCCGGGTGATACTTTGGGCACCGATGCATTACGTAACATCTTATATACAGTAAATATTATTATAACATTATAACATATTATTCTAACTCATGATATTATGATTTTTTTTAAAAAACAAACACCTTTTTTTGCTAATATTTAAACTTTATGCTTTTAAAATCGTTTTTCCTCATAATATAACAACTTCATTGTGGTTAAATGATGTGTGTTGCGGGCTGTAAATGGCCTCCCCCCCTGCTTTATGCTGTACCGAGGTTTTGTAATATGTCATAGAGATCATTTAGTTTGGATTTATTACTGTCTTAATATTAGCCACTGTGACCTTTGCCCTAGGTGCCATTGCACCGTGATTGCATCAGACAGTTATTGGCTTGTTATCGTTTTGTCCCCCAAAAGGTAACAGTCTTTATGCATTTGTAATCCAAAGTATTCCCATTGAACAGGCTTTATCACGGAACATGGGAGTCATTTCTTCCAGGACGTGACTCACCAAGGGAAGGACCCCCGTCACAAGCTGCTGAGTGATGCCAATCAAAGGCAATGAAATGACATTTGACACTGGTGCGCATCTGGATGGGGAGGCTGTTTGGGCGTTCACAGGAGCTTACCCTGCCGTAAAAGGCTGCTGCTTGCTTGAACATGAACTATGAAGGCACAAGTCTAACATATTGACATCACTTTTCATTTATAAGGCAATCTAATCCACAGAACGCACTGAAAGGGGACCCCATTCACCACAAATGCTCAAATAATTCAAGTTTCTATGCACACATCCATCCATTTGCTATCATGTATGTCATCCTCATTAGGGTGGTGGGTAAGCTGGAGCCTATCCCAGGTGATGTCGGGCAAAAGGAGGCGTACACCCTGGACTGGTTGCCAACCAATCACAGGACGTTTACACTGATATTAGAGCAGGGCTGTCCTAAGTGCGACTGTTTTATGATTGGCCCATGGCACATTCTAAAAATACGATTTAACAAGAAAATTTAAAAAAACGAACAACGACAACAGCAAAAATGGAGAGATCAGTTATTTTACAAGAATTAAGTGAAAATGTTAAGACAAAAAGGTTGTAATCTGACAAGGACAGGTCATAATTTTACAAGAATGATGTAATATTATGAGGAAAAATAGTGTCATTTTAGCAGCACAGAGTTAAAATATTAAAGTAAAAGTAGTTTTTTTAGAGTTCCCAATACAAAGAAAACAATATTTGTTGGAAAAAGTTATGACGTTACGAGAAAAAAAGTCAAAGTATGATGTCATAATTAGGAGGGGAAAAAGGTAGAAATGGAGAAACAGCTGTAATTTCAGGAGAATAAAGTCAAAATATAAGTCGTAATTTTACAAGAATGACGTCATAACATTACATAATGGCATTTTAGTGGCATATGGTTGAAATATTAAAGAAGGACGTCAAAAAGTTGCAATATTATGAAAAACAAACAAAACTACAAATAAAGTTGCATTTTTTTTAAATGAGGTTAAATGGGAAAAGTTATAAAGTTAAAATATTATTGGAATAAAGTCATAATTCTTAAAAAAGAAAAAAATGGCAGAAATGGAAAAACTGAAAAAAGTCAAGACTAAGAGAAAAAGTCATATTTCAATGAGAAAAAAGTTGGAATTTTACGAGAATAAACTCGTAATATTATGAGGGGAAACTAACGTCATTTTAGTAGCTTAGAGTTGAAATATTAAAGTTAAAAAAATGCTTTTTTAAAGATGTAATATTATGAGAAAAACACAAAAAAAGTTTTTATTTTTAGAAAATTAGGTTGTAGATAAAGTTATGATGTTAAGAGAATAAAGTCAAAATATGACGTCATAATTATGAGAAAAAAAGGTCAGAAATGGAAAAACATCTGTAATTTTACAAGAATAAAGTCCAAATATTAAGAGAAAAAATCATAATATTATGAGGAAAAAGAATGGCATTTTAGTGGCATGAAGTTGAAACATTAAAAGCAAATTTTTTAAAAGTTGAAATATAATGAAATTGTACTTTTTGGAAAATTAGGTTGTGGAAAAAGTTATCACAATAAAATAAAAATATTACTAGAATAAAGTCATCATTACGAGAATAAAAAAAACAACTCTAATTTTCAAGAGTTGAAATCAAAATATGAAGTAAATAAAGTTGCATTCTAATGAGAAAAAAGTTGCAATTTTACGAGACTAAAATTGTAATAAAAAAAATAAAGAAAAAGAATCTCATTTTAGTATCTTACATTTGGGAATGTTAAAGAAAAAACATGTTTTGCTTTATTTTATGTTTTATTTTATCAGAAAAAACAAAACAAAATATAGTTGTCATTTTTGTAAAACTAAGTTTGGGGAAAAGTTCTAATATTATGGGAATAAAGTCCGACTGTTACGAAAAGAAAACTTACGACAATTACTTAAGAAGAAAGGTGAACTATGTGGGGGGAAAAACAACAGCAAAAATGGTGAAAAGGGAGCAAAGAGCAAAGTTGAAACTGATAGTACGCTTTTTCACCTACGGTAGATGACAACGCTGAGATGCAGTTTTTTCTTGAAATATAATATCAAAGTGGCAAAGTCGCATCCTTTCATTTTTCGCTGGAAAAAGTTTGGACACCCCTGCCCCACCCCAACCAGTTTTCGGGTGAGCAGCGTGTTAAGGTAACCTAATGTACAACATTTTAATTTCAGTAAGCTTAAAATAAGTTCACTCACACTAAAAGAAGTGTTGTTTTTTAAAGTCCTCCTGCATGTGACAAACAGGAAATACTTCCACTTGGCACTTGTGGAACTTGGGAGTCGGCTGCAAGAAAAAAATTGGATGCCATTTTTTTTTTTTTCCTTGTGTGCCTCCATTCAAATCTGCACAACTGCGCGGGTAAACACGATCTTCCATCACCGTCCTCTTATAAAAGTTCAGATAAACACTGTAGGCGTGTACACAAGCGGTCCAAAGTACTCTGCTATGTATCGTATTCACACGTCACACGCTGCGTACATGCAAAGGTGTGCAGTCAAGCATGGACGCCAACAACGGGACAATTCAGGTCTGCGCGCACAACAACAACACGCAGACACACAACAGGAAGTAGACAGTACGTTCATGCCAGGCACGTATAAAGCACAATCATGAAAAGTATGCAATGTGACAACAACCCAGCTATGATTATGGTATTGAAGTTACCGTGAGTCTGTGTACGGTGGCCTTAAAGGGTCAGAAAGGTGGGAGCAAACCATTAAACGGTTGAAATGATGGCAAGTTAAGTTATTGCGTTCTCGTCAATAATAAACACAATCAGCAGAACCTTTGTCCACTCTTGTGGGTCGCTATTAGCAGGGGTTGGACTGTCCCTGGACGTTTTGGTAGAGACATAGGGTTGCCAACAAAAAATGGAATCGTCCCGTATTGATTTGACAAGGGACGCACTTTGTCCCTTATTACCGTGACAATGGAAACTTCTGCAGTCACAGTCTAAGCCAATCGAGTCCACCGTGTCTTCCCAAAATAAAGAATAATCAGGTTGGTTGGCCCTACCAACAACATGTCCCTTATTTATTTTTTGGCAACCTTATACAGAAGTGTCCGCTGTGATTATGGACTACACCCAAAAATGTCAGCCTTTACGATGTCATTCTCTCCAACATGTGTGAAACCTGAGTGATCTTTAAAAGCAGGTATAGAGCGCCATGACAAAGGTGTGCGCTGGCACCGAGGCTCTCAAACATCTCTTGGAATGAAGCCAGCCGCTCTCATCAGATTTGGCCTTTGTGCAAGACGTGCGTAAAAGGCCTTTGTTGTTCGGGAGGATGCTCACGTAAGCGGCCGCCTTATCTTCATGCCCAAACTGCAGCACTCAAGCACACGGGAAATGATAAACGAGCTTTGGCAAATGTGACAGAGTTCAATCCCACTGCATGTTCATCCGGGCAACTGGGCTGATATTGTCAGCTGCGATCCAATTCAAAGGACTGGAAAGCAACCAAGACAATCGGAGACGTTTGCAAGAAGAAGCCACCGGCAGAGATTCTGGAAGTCAAACACTCAAACACAGACGCACTCGAGCAGGCGATGGGAGGTTTTTGGCATTGGTCCTACATCCAAGGAAAACTGCACTGGTTGACCCTCGGCCCGCACCGTAGTTTGAGGAAGCAGAGGTGACTGTGGAGCCGCAAGCGGGAACAAATATTGAGCAGAAATGGCCGAAGAAAAGGGTGCTTTAATTGGTCTGTCAGACCAAAGCTATTTGTATTTCCTATCGCTGTCGTTTCAGGTGTCACGGACTGCTTAAGGAGCGGGAAGATGCTGGAGCACTGCCGTTTTTTATTGTCATTTATAGCGTGCTACCCTGGCATACAAGTGTCCAAATAACGAGTGTTTTGTCTTGGCTGGTTGTTTGCTTTGAGCTGCGAGAAAAAAATATACAATAAAAGTAGCTTGCACAAGCAAATATAAAATAAATGACGTTCATATGATCAATGTTGGGGTTTTTTTGGCCATCTATTTAAAGTTGACACATTTTAAAAATAAATGTCATTTACTGTACATTTACATGCCGTCTGGGGATGGAAATACCGTCTGACAAAAGCAGGAAGCTATTTTAGGGAACTGCTGTATGGATTTGCAGAACAGAAACAAAATGAGACAAATTTCTTTTGTCTCCCATTCTCTGTCAACACTACTGACTATTTGTGTGACGTGAAAAAACAAGACTTCCTGCCTGTTTGTATTCTTAACACTTAATGAATAACATGAATGAGAATCTTAATTACAGTCCAACCACAAAGCAATCAATCATTCACGCCGACTTCCTTGTCTTGTCTGCCACCTTGTGCACACTTTTTGGTCATGCTGCATGCCTCCTCCTCCTCCTCCTCCTCTTCCTCCTGCAAAGTTATTGTTATTCCTGTCCTTCCACGCTGCCTCTGCAGCACTACATCCCACGTGACGTGCTTGAGCACAGCCTAACCCCGACTCAAGGTAATTATCCTGTCTCTGACCCGTCTCGTCACAGCGTTCTTTGTTGTCTGGTACATTCTCACCTATTTCTGGTGCAGGTACGGTTTCCATGCCACCACACAACCTGGGGGAGAATCTTTGCATTGCTCGGGGGATTAAGGTGTAGTGTAGCTGACACGGTGACAACAACATCATCCCAACTTATATTTACTTTGTCACGCCATCAGGTCCCACATTCAGTCCGGTGTGGACATAAATGAAAATAACATTCTTCTGGCATTTAACGTCCCGACGAAAGTTAAGGAAGTGCTGCAAGATATGCATATTTCCTCAAACGCAGAGATAATGCAACCACATTTTGATGTCGTTTCCTTCCAGTTGGCTGCAAGTCTCCACGTTACGACAGAAGATCATGCACTCGTCTGTGAATGGATCCTGCACAATCTTGTAGCACTGACACTGGGACGCTTCTTTTTTTTAGCACGTTACACAAGCAGACTCAAATGTGAAAAAAACATATTACTTCTTACTATGGGAGTATACGATGGAGCCTAAAATGGGCCTAAAGGCCCAAGTAAGAGAGAGTCCAGAATGTGCTCAAAGAATGACCCCTCATTTCCCAGGCCGTATTTTTTTTAACTTTAGTGCTTCTTGCTTGGCTTTTGCACCAAATGTGGTCCCAATCAAATGTTGTTTGTATGTTGTACTATTACTTGCATCATTTCTTTTTACACTTACATGACCATGAACCATACTCAAATGTTACTTCACTCTGCGCAAGATGCGCAGCAGCAGTATTCATGGATCTGACAAAAGCCTTCGATACAATTAATCACACTATCTTAATTTCAAAATCAGAAAGGTACGGAATAAGAGGATTAGTTTTGAATTGGGTTAAAAGCTACCTAGCAAAGAGGAAACAATTTGTAAAGCTAGGAGAATACGCGTCTGGGAGTTTATACACCACGTGTGGAGTACCCCAGGGGTCCATACTGGGACCAAAACTGTTCAATTTGTATATAAATGACATTTGTAAAGTAACAAACGACTTCAAAGTGGTTTTATTCGCAGATGATACCACCGCTTTCTGTTCTGGTGAAAGCACACAAGAACTCATTAAAAAGGTCAAGGATGAAAAGGTCATATTAAAGTCATGGTTTGACAGGAACAGATTATCCCTGAACATAAGTAAAACTAAAATAATGCTATTTGGAAATAGCAGAAAGGACACGTACGAGCAAATACAAATTAATGGAGTGGATATTGAAAAAGTGGAAGAATATAAATTCTTGGGGGTCATAATAGACGAAAAAATGAGTTGGAAATCTCATATTAAAAATATACAACAAAAGGTGGCGAGAAATATCTCTATATTGAATAAAGCAAAATATGTTCTGGATCAAAAATCACTCCACACTCTGTACTGTTCCTTAGTATTAGCATATTTCATGTATTGTGTGGAGATATGGGAAATAATTATAAAAGCAATCTTCACTCACTCACTGTACTGCAAAAAAGATGGTGAGGATCATTCATAATAAAAGTATAGACAACATACACACCTTTATTTTTAATATCACATATTAATGATGATCATTCATAATACCAAGTATAGACAACATACAAACCTTTATTTTTAAAATCACAGATATTAATATTTGCAGATTTAGTACACTTTCAAACCGCCAGAATAATGTATAAAGTTAATAACAACTCGTTACCAAAAAACCTCAAACAGTATTTCTCAATCAGAGAGGAGAAATATGGTCTTAGAGGAAAGTTGAACTTAAAACATTTATACGCCAGAACTACGCTGAAAAGCCACAGCATTTCCGTGTGTGGAATGAAAAGATGGAAGGGATTGAGTAAGGAACTCAAATAAAGTACAGAGATGAGCACATTCATAAACAATACAAGCAGTTGATGTTTGCTAAATACAAGGCAGAAGAGTCTTGACCATCACAATGATGTTCTGTCAGGTTTGTTATTTTTTTTGTTTTTGTTTCTAAAAAAAAAAATTGTTTATAAAAAAAAGTGTTGTTCTTTATTCAAATTTATTTTAAGCATTTATTAATTAATGTATTAATTAATTAATTTATTTATGTATTTATTTATTTATCTATTATTATTATTATTATTATTATTATTATTATTATTATATACATATATATATATGTATATATATAATTTTTTTATTTTAGTTTTTTCTTTGAAAGGGGTGTCTTACCGTTATCTATTATGTGTTATCCTGACTATCACTGAAAACATGACATGGAATCCAGGAAGTGAACTACATGTACTGTACTAGATGTAGAATGGATGGGGGGTAGGACTAAATAAGCTTTGCTTCTTCCTACTCCTTTTGGACATGTGGAAGTGTGAAAGAATGATTCATGGGATGTATTCCATTGGAACCTTCATGTTCAAATAAACCAAACCAAACCAAACCAAACCACAACTCTTCCACCTGTTCAATGCATATACTGCATGTCCTCATTAGGGTGGCGGCTAAGCTGGAGCCTATCCCATCCCCCATAATTTACAAACATTATTTTAGAAGAAAGTTGAATTATGTGGAATAAAAAAAAAAAAAAAAGAACAGTTGTGCGCAGTGCTTGTGCATACTTAGCACAACACGCGTGATTCAGGCAGGACATCCAGTGTATTTTTGTGTCTTGCGTGTTTATTAATGTGTCTTGTTTCGTCTGCGCTGCCCGTCAGCCTTGCCATCAAAGTGCCCGTATTTAAAATAACACACACGTTACAATGACGTGGCAAAGAATGTCTGCGCCGAGGTCAACCAGTTAGTTTGTAGCAAACAACAAAAAAAAAAGAACTACGCCGCCGAGCAAACAAGCAAACAGGAAAATGCAAAAATGAGGAAGAGAGAAAGAGAGCGGGACAGCGACGGAGGGGAGGGGAAGGCTTTCGCAGCTGTTGTTAGGTGGCGTTTCCTCTGATTGGACACTTTTTGGCTGTACTCCCAGTTCTTTAGGTAAACATTTCAACATTCAAGACATTTGACCTGTGCACCCCCCTGCCACTCTATCACTGCAGCGGGAAGCCGTTCGTCAATTAAACCCACTTTTTTCTGCTGCGGATCTTAAATGTGTTTGTTATGAGAGCGTCGGCTGGACTGCGAGCGTGCTCACATGTTGAAATACTGCAGACATCTGCAACAAAACAGCCTCAGCCTCTTAGGAAGGGATGAAGGTGATAAGCAGCATCTTAGTCTGTAATCTGTCCTCTCGCATGTTCCTTTGTGTTCCTTTGTGTTCCTTTGTGACGTTTTTCCAGCCACATGGTGAAGAATTCAAGAATGCAACTTTGCCACTTTGATATTTCGTAAAGCAACACTTGCAGATAAGCTAACAAGTTATACTGCATATATTTAATAACAGCTTTGTCATGGAGGTGAAAAAAAACAATCATCAGTATCAACTTCGCTCTTTTTCCCCACTTTTACTGTTTTTTTTTTATTTTCCAAATATTTAAACTTTCTTCTTGAATTATCTTTGTCAATTGTTTTCTGGTAAAATCAAGACTTTATTCCCATAATATTTGGACTTTATGCCCACGATATTGTAACTTTATTATAACTTCATTTTGTTTTGTTTGTTTCTCATATTACAACTTCAAAAATAACATATTTTGCTTTAATTTTAAAAATGACATTATTTTTCCTTTATTCAAATTGTGACTTTTTTTTCTCTTAACTTTATTCTTGTAAAAATTACAGCTGTTTTTTTTTCCATGTTTGCTGGGTTTTTTGTTTTTTTTTTCAATTTTCCAACTTTTTTATGAACAAACTCTCTTCAGTACAATAGTCATTTATTGACGGTGCCCGGCATAAACAACCAGCGGCAACAGCGGCATTGGAGCGGAGGATCGGATCGGGACATCCCTAATATAGCTTATCTGAAAATTCCGTTTTTAATTCCCTTTTTTGCATTAATGTAAGGTTCTAAAGCAGGGGCAAATGGCCCTTTGTGGCTGTTTTTCTAAATATATACTGTAATTAAATAAATTATAATTAAATTGTAATCATAACAAAAACTAAATATATGATTTTTACAAGAAAACTTTCTCCTCATCATGACTTTAGTCCCATAAAACAGAGGTGCCCAAAGTGTGCCTTTCTGGGGTCATTTGCGGCCTGCGGCTGTTTTTTTATTGGCACGGAGCACAGTCTAAAAATATAATTTAACAGGAAAACAACAGCAGCAAAAATGAAAAAATATGCGTGGATTTTACGAGAATAAAGCCGAAATATTAGGAGAAAAAAGTTCTAACTAATCTAATCTAACGAGAAAAAGCTGTAACACAAGTTTGCCACTTTGATATTTTCTAAAGCTACACAAGTAGATATGCTAACAAGTTGCACATATTAAATCTCAGCTTGGTCACATTGGTGAAAAAGCAATTATTAATATCAAATTTGGCCCTTGCTCTTTGTCTGCCTTTAAAAATAAAAGTTCTAATAGTTCAACTTTCTTCTTAAGTAATCTTCATGATTTTCTTTGTGTGATATTATGACTTTATTCCCATAATATTATGACTTTTTCCCCAACCTAATTGTCCAAAAATTACAATTTTATTTTGTTTTGTTTGTTTCTCATAATATTACGACTTTTAAAATTATTTCAACTTCATGCTACTAAAATGACATCATTTTTCCTGATAATATTACAACTTTTTTTCTTGTAAAATTACTGCAGATTTTTCCATTTTTTCAGATTTTTTCTTTTTTCTTTTTGGTTTTCTTGTTAAATTCTAATTTGACAATATGCCATGGGCCGCAAATGGCCCCTTAGGAGACCCTTGACTTGCGGTAGATCAACGAGTACGGCTTCCAGCCTCCTTCTCGTGTTATCGTTCATGCCCGGGACTGCTGAATATGTCAAATTCAAGTATAAAGTTGCCAATTACATTTTTAGGAACTGTATACTGAATACTGTTTGTGTTTTTCTCAACATTGCAAATGAAATGGCACAACAATGGCCGCCTCTACGGGGCTTCATTGGCTATGAATAAGAGGAAGTATCCTGCTTGTCTCCCTTTGCTGGCTGTTATGGAAAAACAGCAAGAGGCTTTGTGTTTTTTTTTTTTCAAATCAGGGTGTTTGAGGTACAATAGCATCCTTTGGTGGGCTTGGCAGCAGGGGGTCACGTAACGCATAACAAGCAAGCAGTGGGACCACCCTTGGGCCTACAGTACGCTTTCACTGAGGTCGCACTGATGATTTCACTGACAAGACGATGAGTGTTATGGAAGGATTACCTGTGTTTTGCCAATAATGAGGCGCTGTTCTGTCTGCCTGTTTGTTACGTAACATGGCGAGACTGGGCGCTGTCTGGCATACGGACGTTCTTTGAGTGTCACGACACTTACAGGCCGAGACAGCGCTCACGCACGTGACTGGCATGCGCTTGCCCGCATGCATGTCTTTATATGCAGAACAAACTGTGACCATTTAATGTTAGGGTGCTTTTAATACTGTATGTTTACTTGCAAGGCTTTGTCAACCAATTTGAATTGAAAAGTGGTTTCATGCTAATTTAGTCAAATCCTGCCCACACTGCGATTACATCACGCAAGCGCCCAACTCAACCCAACAAGTCCGGGTCTATCTTTGGCGTGTCCTGATCAGTTGGATGTTTTTTTCTGAGAATAAATTCAAAATATGAAGAGAAAAAAGTTTTCTAAAAAGTATTCTAAGGAGAAAAAAAAGTCGTAATTTTAGGAAGATAAGCATATTATGAGGATAAATCATTTTAGAGTTGAAATATTAAATAAAATATGTTATTTTTTTTTAAGTCGTAATATTATGAGGAACAAACAAAACAAAACTGAGTTGTAATTTTTGTAAAATTAGGTTGGGGAAAAGATTATAATATTATGGGAATAAAGTAAACATGTGGGAACACACTCGCAATATTACAAGAAGAACATTTATGAAAATTATTTTAGAAGAAAGTTGAAATATTTAGAAAATGCAAAAAAAAAAACAGCAGCAAAAATGGGGGAAAAAAGAGCAAAGAGCGAAGTTCATACGAAAAAGAAATGTAGAAAAACTCATTTGCATTTCTACACGTGTTGCTTTCCAAAACAAAAGTTGCATCCTTTCATTTTTCACTATGTGGCTGGGAAAGGTTTGGACACCCCTGCTCCAGAGAGGTTTGGGTGGCCTCATTGAATTCTGGGCCTGTTTGCTTTGCAAGATAAGAATTGTCTGTGAGATTCGTAGCATTTCCAGGACTTTTTCAGCACGTCCATCACCGAGATGTGGCTTTATGAGTGAAGAGACGGCTTTTCTTGTTCACTAAAGCAAGAGGAAAACACAGACACCCAAACCCTTGACACAAGAAAATCCCTTTGGCCCCCGGCTAAACGCCACACCAAAGTGCTCTGCGGCACTGATAAGTTGTGACCTCAAGTGTTCCATAAATTCTGCTCTTTTGTCGCACTCTGTCAGAGCAGCGCTGGTCTCTGCTTCCCCTTTTATACGCCACCTTGCATGAAGAGCAGGCATAAATAGATCTTGGAATAAATAGGTCTTTGTATGGAGGCTCTCGACTGGGATGTGGATGGTCGCCTGGCTGGAATCTATGTGACAGCAGTGGACGGACCAGCCCGGTCCACTCCAGTACGTTGCAATACCGGTAGGTTTGCAAGGAAACAAGCCCCCTACCAACCTGGATCATTTCTCTTTGTGGGGTCAGGGAGTGTATTTTGAATTTCTCATTAGAAATGTGTCTCCAGACTAAAGACAATGAAAGTTTTATAGCTCCAAAGTTACAATTTGACTGTAATCTTAATATTCCAGGCTCCAAATCAGAAGGGAATGTTAGCAAACGGGTGCAGCGCTGGAAACAACAAGGAAACGCTAACTTCCTTCACATGAGCTTGGGGCAAAATGTTCCATTCACTACCTGGTTTTACTTTCCAAAACAACTGGCATTGAATGAGACTTTGAAAACAATACAAAAGTTATTCTTTCTTCTGCAGGGGGGCTAAATGCCACTACATCCTCCCATCTTTGGATGAGCAAGTTCCCAGGGATAGCTCAGATTTTTCAACATGAAGTTGTATGACATCCTCATCAGTAGTGACTTACCCCCCCATTTGGTCCCTCGAGTCCAGTTCTGCTCGGATTTCCGTGCTGGGTCATTTAAGTAGAGTTTGGCTTCTCAAACCGACACCCTCACCAGTTTACTCAGTGTTGAGGGTTGGAAAACTGCCGTGTGGCCCCATTTCCCAAGGGAGGCGCGCATCCCCTGCTTCAGAATGTCAAAGTACATTTTGGAATTCATGTTTCCATTCAATGAATGCCGGCAGCACTCATGTAGCCCCCAGACCATGATGCTACCACCACTATGCTTGACTGTAGGCAATACACACTTGTGTTGCCAGCTAGTCAGACGAGAGATGCACGATATTTTTTTCACCAGGAGGTAAGAAGGACTCGAACAAATATGGATTTGACCAACCGTACCTGTTGATTTGTCCCCACCCAACATGGTGACATTACTGTTATCACATCGCATCACTGCTGTCAGGAGAACCAGAGTACAGAGCGGCGGGAGCCACCTGCTGTGGCCCAGCAAGTAGCGCTATATGTGGGCAACGCGCCGAGCAGCCGGTGTGACGCCACGGAGGTCTCTGGCAAATATTTTGCACTCTACAAACGCCGCGGCGCTGGCGCTTCAGGTGGTTGCTAAGCTTTTTTGTGTGCTCGATGTTTTTTTTCCCCTCATTGTGGAGTATTTGGTACAACTAGCACGCAAAATGTCTTCCTCGGAAAGTGGGTGTTTGTTTACGAGTGAGCTCAGGGGAAGTTACGCAGGCCGTTAACGTCACAGGCAGGAGAAAAAAGGAGCACTCGATTTGCTCACCTGCACACTAAGGGGAATC
Source organism: Dunckerocampus dactyliophorus (assembly GCF_027744805.1). Lineage (NCBI taxonomy): Eukaryota > Metazoa > Chordata > Actinopteri > Syngnathiformes > Syngnathidae > Dunckerocampus > Dunckerocampus dactyliophorus. The sequence goes on from NC_072829.1 coordinate 29,521,378, forward strand.
TTGGCCCATTGGAGCGTTATCGGTTATCAGAGCTATTTTTAGTTCGGATTCATCGGTTTGATGTCATAATTCCCTCATCTCGGCCTGATAATTATCGTGCACCCCCATTTTAGACAATAATGCGTGTTGAGTCGGTGTCGCTTTCAGGTCTCTTGTCCTTTGAGAAATGTGCTGGCATTTGAGAGGTGTACCCACTTTCAATACAAGAACGCTGTTGATCTATAAATGGTATCGGGCGTCAAGGTCAAAACAAATCATGCTCTGATTTTTCCTCACTTCCCGAGGGGAACGATTCATTTGTGTCGACTTGAAACGCGTCGCAATGACAATAAGCGGTCCTAAAGACACTCGTAATGTTTGTTATTGAGAGCAATAAGTCTGATGTCTGTAATCAGCGTTGTTGGCAATATTCTCTTTTTTTTTTTTTTTTTGGAAGAATGTTCTGCCAAGTTAAAGATAAAAAAGAGGAGCAGGAAAGTATCATCAACATTCCTCGCTGAGTCCACACTTTCTTGGCAGCAGCCCGAATGTGATTCCTAATTCTTTGCTGCAGGAGTGACATTTACTTTGCAATGAAACGCCTCCAAAACGGCCTGAACGCTGCAAATGTAATGCTGATTTGTTCCCGTAGTGGAAGGGACTGAGTGGCCGAGGCGCACCGGGGGCCGGGCAGCGCCATGGCACAGCCGGTGCTTTCTGACGCGAGGGCACAAAGACAGAAGCGAGGTCTTGGACAGGATGCATCTTGTTATTTGCTCTCATCTGAGTCTGCAGGCTCTTGCACTCTTATCTCGCTCCCCATCTGAGAGCTGGGGGAACGGCCAAAAGCAATCATAGACTCACTGAAACTTGGCACATATGTTTGCATTGCTCTCTCTCTCGCTGTCTCTCTCTCTCGTCCACCAGCAACACAGCCAGGAAGAAGCCAAGAAGGGGAAAGAAATAAACGAGCTACCCGTACTCATCTAGCTGTAACACCGAGTTGGACTTCAGTGTGACTTTTCTGATGGTAACTTTCTGCACAAAATTACATGTGGAGGGCTGCATGGTGTATTAGTGGTGAGCATGTTGGCCACACAGTCAGGAGATCGAGGGTTCGATTCTCAGTTTGGGCATCTCTTTGAGGAACTCTGCATGTTCTCCTCTCCTCCCACATTCTAAAAACATGCATGTCAGGCTAATCAGAGACTATAAATCAAGGGTGGCCATTACGTAATCTAGCAGCACATCACAAAGGTAGTGTGGGTCAGTCGCATGTCTCAACGTCTCAGCTGCTCTACATTGTCCATAGGAGTGAATGTGAGTGTTTGTTTATGTACAAGTACTGTACATGTGCCCTGTGAGTGTACCCTGCCTCTCACCCGACGTCAGCTGGCATAGGCCCCAGCTTGCCTGTGACTGGTGACTAGAGGACAAGCAGTATAGAAAATGGATGGATGGCTTGGATAGGATGGACAATTTGGATTTGGTCTTCCCCCCTCGTTTGTAGTTTTCACTCTTCTGGCAGGAATTTCTACACTTCACAGTGTGTCTGTGGTCATTTTTCATCCAGAAGAACATTTGTGAGACCTGAGAGTGGTCTGGGATCACAATTTCTGTTGTAGTTCATCCCACAGGTGTTTGATGAAGGGGTTAAGTCCACACTTACTCATCCGGGCATGCCTTTATGGACCTTGCTTTGTGCACTGGAGCAGTCATGCTGGAACAAAAAAGGCCTTCCCCAAAGTGTTGCCACAAAGTTGGAAGACCTGCCTGGCGTTAAGTTTCAGGGTGGATTAAGGGCTCAAAGCTGACCCCTGATTGTGTAAATTCCAGAAATTGCCCAAATTTAGACGCATTGTTGATTTACTGGTATGAATCAGAAAACCCATCTTCAATTAAGTCAAAGTTTCATTTTGTTGAGTTTTCTCTTATTGTAGCATGTACTCAATACAAAATGTAAAAAAAACAACCTTGTGTCACTACCACACAGACGAGGGCCTTCAGCCCCTTGCAACATCTCCACATACCCAGCTGCCATTTGACGCCCCTGCACAAACTGAAGCTCCATTGTTCCATTGAGGGATCATAATGGCGCCCCGTCCACTGTGCCGTGTGCGAGAGGCCTAGCTTATGCAGCCTTCAAAGAGAGAAAGCTGCTTTGTCTTTGCCATCCAGAGATCGTGACAGTGTGAACACCTGACACAAAACGACATTCAGTCCACACAAGATTTTGCCTTTTAAAGGTTGTGCTCTTCAACTTTTGATGAACAGCCTATTTCACTTTAATACTTGTTTGCAACAAATTCCTTACACATTTATTCTCCCATTTCCTCTTTTTGCATTTTGAAGCTCTACTTAGAACATCCTTATTTTCCTTTTTTTTCAACATGCTCTTACCATTTTGATCTGAAGTCCATATTCTGCCAAGCCGTGTTTTTCTTGTTATTTAGCAAACGGGTTCATTTCTTGCTTAAAATGACCTGATGAAAGCAAACGCACGCCCAACCTGTGTACACTTTGACTCCCACTTGCTTGTGGTGTTTTGCCGAGGGCTGGTTTCATGATGCAGGTAAGTTTATTTGTATTTAATGTATGTATAGTCATAACATTACACACCGTTATGCATGTCAAATTGTGGGTGTTGTGAGTTGTTGCAAAAATGATATTTACTTGTTAAATGCCCACATATTATATATGAAAGTGTAATCGGCCAAAACCACCTCATAACTGAGTCTGACATGCACGCCCTGACTGAAATTGATTTTCTTTCCTGTTTCTACAAGCTCATTTCCTTATTGCTCACTCATATGACAGGTGACTCATGTTTGGGAAACTGAAATTGCACGTCCAACCGCAAGAGCGCTAGAGTTTATGAGAGAACGCGGTGTTTTGTATGTGATTGGCCCTGTTGCCGCAACCCTTCCTGCGATCTGGAAATCGTGGCCTGATGACCCGCGAGAAAAGTGATTGTTTTTGTTCCCAGCAACTCTTGGGGCAATTTTGCAGCAACGAGCTTTGGCAACGTTGTTGTTCAAGAATTTCTCATAAGAACATCCATAGCATGCAGGCCAGAACATTTTCAGAACATGCAGAAGGGGTTTGTAGGAGGTACAGTACTTCTCCTGTTGTGCTGACTTTCATTGAATTGAGGAGCCTCCATTCCTCGGAGCTTGGAGAAGAATGCTGTTGAGACACGAACACACGTCTTTCTCTTCTCTGAGCATTCTAACGATATAAAAACCTCGCCTTTCGGTAGTGACCTGAGGCATTGTGAGCGCGGCTCTGATGCGTTGCAGACGTGTGTGTGGTGAAGTATTCGCTAGCCGGCTAGAGGTGTGGACTCAAGGAACAATTTTGATGACTTTGGACTTGACAGTGTCATGAAACACTGCAACTTTGACTTTGACATCAATGACTTGGGACTTGCCTCTGAGTTTACTCTGATGACTTGAAAATACTTGACACAGTCAGTGAATGTGCTGAGTAAATTACGTCCCGATTCAAAGTATTCAAGTAATGTGATCGTTATGTAACTTCCAGCAAGACAACATATTTTCCCTTTGAATCTGCCCCATTGAATGCACCTAGCGGTTAGCATGTTGGCCACACAGTCAGGAGATCTGAAAGACTTGGGTTCGAATCTCCGTCGGGCATCTCTGTGTGGAGTTTGCATGTTTTCCCCGTGCGTGCTTGGGTTTTCTCCGGGTGGTTCCCTCCCGCATTCCAAAAACATGCCTTGGAGACTCTAAATTGTCCATAGGTATGAATGTGAGTGAATGGTTGGTTGTCTTTATGTGCCCTGTGATTGGCTGGTGACCGTTCCAGAGTGTACCCCACCTCTCACCCAAAGTCAGCTGGGATAGGCTCTGGCACACCCTCCATGACACTAATGAGGACTATGCGGTACAGAAAATGAATGAATGAACAATTTATGAGCAAACAAATATGTGGATTACATAAATTCTGAATACTGTGAATACTCTTTTGTGACTAAATCTAGTTATTTCATAAGAAAAATAAAAAATTCAAAATACATTCATTGTATTTGTGTTACATTATAAAAATGGCATTTCATTTGGGAGACACTAAACACTGCTTATGACTTGTAAGGAATCGAAAATTGCCAGCTTATGACTTCGGACTTGGCTCAAGCTATCTTGTGTCGACTCGAGACCTGACTTGGACCTCATCTTCCCTTGAGACTTGAGATTCAAGACTTAGTTGAGACCTGCAAAACACTGACTCGTTCCCACCTCTGCCACATTCTCACTTCTCCTGTTGAATAGCTTTTAACAAAGTGAGAATTCCATGCTAATGAAACTGGGATAGAACAAACATTCCTAAGCTCCCCAGCCTTGCAGCTTTCATGTTGAAGTTATAAAATATGTTCTATTTTCAATGCAGCAGGTTGTTGCATGCCAACTTGCAGCCTGATAAACAGAGCAGTGCACCCGACTCCTCGTGGCGTGGGTCATGCAAGGTGTGTTTCCATCTAAGGTCTATTTAAAGGCTGTAATTGTATCATATTTGCTATTTGTGAAACTATTACTCACTACTGTCTGATCTCAAGTCATGTAAAGGGCTGTGCGTGTGTGCGTGTGTGCGTGTGGGTGTGTGTGTGCGTGTGTGTGTGTGCGTGTGTGCGTGTGTGCGTGTGCGTGTGTGCGTGTGTTTGTGTTGACAGACTTCTTAACTATCTGACTGGGTGCCACAGCCGAGGTCCAAACAGATAAGCCCAGCGAGCACACGTCTCCAAAACCTCCATCCTCTACCCCCCCTTCCAACTCCACCCCACCCTCAGCATTATATAAGAGCAACGACTGCCAAACAACACAAGTGTGCTGTATACGAAGGCAACGTTTGAAGAAGTGGAAAAAAGGGGAGCATGCGCACTGTTCTTTGAATTGAAGGGTGGTCCTGCAGCTCCTTTGAGACAGAGGAGCGCAGATTTGTTGCCTTTACACAAACCAGCGCACGCAGGAGTCATCTTGTGGTGTTCAGGGTGCAAATCATTGTGTTTGCTTTGACCTGCTTTGCATTGGAATCATGTCAGTCGCCATTCGGCTGCCGATTAAAGGTGTGTTTGGGCGACAACGCTGTGGGTTTAGTTCAAAGTTCTTCCAGCAGACACCACAACATACTTGGAGGCTTTGCTTTAGGGCATTCCTTGACACATACATATCGGAATTTTATAATTTACAAGCCGGTCGGGGCAAAACAAGCAAGGCTATTGTGTCTTGATGTTTGACATTTTAAATTTCATGCTTGAGTTTGACTGCCAATTTATTTATTTTTAAGCAAAAGGGGACAACCGTGACTACATGTAGCCCCAAAAAGGCTGTGTTACGTTTCCTGATTGTGCATTTACTGCTGTGATGTGGAGGATTTGACTATGTAAGCAGTCACTTATTATCGTTATAATCCACCGGTGGAACATGTTGGGCGCTGCCTCGGTGACTGATTATTCAGAACAAAAGAGCTTACGTGGATTCTGTCATGACGTATCAACAACAGCATGTACTGTACTGTATGGGTCACCTCTGTGCACCTTTCACGTTCATATACTGTAGCCTTGTGTTATATATGAGGTCATATTGTGTACATTGCATTCCTTCATATCACCATGGAAACCATATCACCTTTCCCAGTAATCTGTGCCTCAAACTGGAAGACGGAATTATTCATTTCAAAAGTGATGCCAGAAGTAACCTACAAAAAATGCAGTATTTTACTCATTTCAGTGCCTTTTTGTGCAACAACCTTGCAAACACTTGTAAAAACAGCTGTAAAGTATTCTTGGAAGACAAATACGTGCTAAAGTTGCACCAACAACATGAAGTCCAAGACTGTCATGGAAACATGGAGTCGCAGCGGTGCTAAGCTTGTGCTGTACCTCGTTGCTCATGATTATCTTTCTGTGTGCTGAATGTCATTTATGCATCATGAACCCTCACACAAAATCAACAATGCAGCAACTGTTTGCGCAATAACGACAGGAACAAGGGTCAAAAGGTTCATGATTCAAATATTTGCTATTTTCCATTTTTTCCGAAACGGCACTTGTTATAAACTCAAGTTTAGAGAAAGCTGAGATCATCAATACAATTTTCTATGCTGCTTGTCGTGGGGGGATGCTGGAGCCTATCCCAGCTGACTTTGGGCGAAACAATGAATTTGTGGAGTACATAAATCCCGAATGCTCTTTTTCCGTGAAGAAGTCTTGTCACGCTCATCTTATTTAAAAAATAAAACAACTACATTGTTAAAATGGCCTTTTATTTGGTAAAGACTAAACAGTGCTCGAAAATTTCAAGCCTATGACTTCGGACTTGACTCGAATTGTCTTGTCTTGACTTGAGACATGGCTTGGACACGTGCGTCTTTACTTGAGACTTCACTTTTGGCAGTACAATGCCATAGCTATTGATTTGGGTTTTTTCGATATCAGCACTGTACCAGGTGTTAAAATGAACAAGAAACTGAAGACACAGTGGTGGCGTGGTCTAATCCTTTTTTCCATGACTGTATGTTTTTACTCTGCGTTAGCCTTACAGGAGGTCAACGTTTAGGACTGCAACATAAATGCCTCAGGTTGCAGTTGAAACTAGTCCATGCAGATAATGCACACCTGTTCCTACATTATCAGACGCAGCCTGCATGTCTCTGGGCAACTTCAAATTCAAATTCATGTCCTGTGTGGAAAAACATGTCCTTGTGTTTCACGCACTCACCACTTATGGTCATTGTTAAATATATATGGCGCTCTTACTGGATTGCATAACCTTTTGCCAGCGGATCAAGTCAAGGCTTCTCGCAGTGCAGCTATTTTCTGGTTTATATTTGGGTTGGAGAGCGGAGTTTGAGGTCCCCATGGGGTCTGCGACACAGCGGGACACCGTCTCCACTGCATTGTTGGATGGCTCGCTCATGTTCGGTAGTCCGCTGGAGCACGGCCAGAGCTCCTTGGTCAACTGAGGCCAGCGTGGGGGACTTTTGGAAGCACATGGACAACAGTCGATATTTGTGGCCAAAGATCAGCCATATGAGGTCAAACTACTAATTACCGGTGGTCCTCGGGTTACGTACGAGAAACCGTTCCTAGACGCTGATGTAAGTCTTATTTTGGTATAAGTCAGATCTTACACCGAAATGAACTCCTCAGTCACACAGACTGTACACAGAACACACGAAAGACAAAAAATACAGCAACACAACACTAAATACTAAAATGCACTGAAACATACAAACTAAAAGCCAAAGAACAAGGAACCTTTCTGTCCTGACCTGGCATTCAAGTGCACTGTTGTGTTAAAGAGTTGCAATAAAGACATTGTTGATCGACCATCATGATGACATGTTAGCATGAGTGCAGCTGGAACTACACGCTGGACATGGACAGAAAAACATCAAATCTTGTTGGAGGTTTTTTAATAGCGGGCCTTCTAGGCTGAATAGGTGTGTCCCATTATGTGCATTAATTTGCTGCCTGCTTTTAGCTGCTTTTATATCTTTACAACGCACAGAAAAGAGACAGATGCGTTCATGTGTCACGTAAGGACTCGATGGGCATAATTCCAAAAAAAGTGCAGTTTTCCTTGAAGCCAAATATACATTTCCTGCAACTTGTTGTCATTTGGAATGTTATATTTAAGCTTTTTGCTATGGTAGCAAACTTATCTTCCATAAATTGTCTGCCTTAAAATATTTCTTAGGTAGATCTTTGCTGTCTTATCTTCAAGCCCGTATGAGCCGTTAAAATCCTTTTTTGTTTTCTTTTGTGACCTCATTTGGATAAACGGACCCGCCATGTGATAAAAGTTAGCGTCGTCGCTGCAGGCTTTTCGCCCCTCGTCACTGTGGCATGCTTGGGGTGTTTCATGGCTGTGAAATATCAAAGGCCGACAGCATGAAATGAAGGTTTGCAAACGTGGAGTACCGGTTTCAGCCTAAAAAATAGATCAGCACATTTCCCTTGGGTTTTATTCGCAGGAAATCACAAAGTCAAAACCCTTTAGGTCATCCAAGCAAGACTCTGGAGTTCAAATTCGCCTTTCAGCACATTTCTGTGAACCTTGATTCACTTACATAACAGGTTTGCTGGCCGCCGACTGATGTTTAAGTCCAAAAGGTGACCTGGGGTCCTCTCTTTAAGTGGCATATGCAAGGTGTGCCCCCCAGATTGAGTACAAGGCGTTACAAGTCGGGATCTCCCTTTCACTCTCAAGCAGGCCTTGTTCAAAAATGCATGAACGCTCGCAAACCTCAACAAAGACTCGCCAGCTTGTTACGAGTGATGGGATGGAAGTGTGAATACGTGTGAGCATGAATGAGTGCATGTATGCCACAGCTCGTGTGCAAAAGCAAACGGCATTCTAACCCTGACAACAGAAGCCCAGGCATGACGGCCACATGATCCGCGGCCCTCTTGAGGAACACAAAGTGTTCTGGCTGCAGAGCCTGTTGGTTTGGCAAACAGTTGCATGATCGTTCGGGCACATGTTGCCTCTTTTTTTTGCAGTTTATAACATGTTTTGTTTTGAGGTTAGTGTGCGGATCGCATCATACCTACATTTTATGTTCATACAGACGGTTTGTAAACTTTTCCTGATTGTTTTTTATCCTTTCTAGACCATCAGTCCTTCAACCGCTCATGTTTTACTCTCCATCCATCCATCCATTTTCTTCCGCTTTTCTGGGTCCGGGTCGCGGGGGCAGCAGTCTCAGTAGGGAAGCCCAGACTTCCCGGTCTCCGGCCGCCTCTTCCAGCTCCACCGAGAGGACACCAAGTCGTTCCCAGGCCAGCTGTGCCACATGATCCCTCCAGCGTGTCCTAGGTCTGCCCCGGAGCCTCTTCCCGGCTGGGCATGCCAGGAACACCTCACCGGGGAGGCGTCCGGGAGGCATCCGGACTAGATACCCGATATCCTGCCAATGTGAAGGAGCAGTGGGTCTACTCTGAGCTCTTCCCAGGTGACCGAGTACAGGCACCCTACGGAGGAAACTCATTTCAGCCACTTGTATCCGCGATTCCGTTCATTCGGTCACGACCCTTAGCTCACAGCCGTAGGTGAGGGTCGGAATAGAGATCGAGCGGTAAATTAAAAGCTTTGCCTTCACAACAATCCAGTACAGCAGATGCTGCGCCCATCTGCTTGTCCATTTCATGCTCCAGCCTTCCCTCACCCGGGAACAAGACCCTTAAACTCTTCCAGTTGGGGCAAGACCTCACTCCCAACCCAAGGCTGCAATCCACCCTTTCCTGACTGACAACTGTCTGATTGGTTGTACCTGTCTCATTCATTCACCATGTCGCTCTTGTGTCAGCCAATCAGCTCTTTGCTGTGTTTTCGACCTTTCCTGCTTTCTACTCTAATGTGAATGTATTTCGACCATGCATGGATGTTTTATTGCACATGTTTTTCTCTCAAAACATTTCTGAAACCGTGTTTGAAGTCATGAGGGCATGGAGGTGGGGAACCAACTACCCGTGGATCCTATGCGGCCTCTAAGCTCATTTTATTGCACGCAATCATAAAAAAAAAATCATACCCCAAAAAGCTGACAGACGGTCTTAATATATAATAATAATAATTAGTTTTGTGAATTTAGTATGACCTTCGAAGGAATTTAGAAAACTGAAAAAGGCTCCCCGCCTCAGTTTTATGGAGTCAAAAGCCTGAAGAAAGTCATTTCCAACAACAACAGCAATGCTCAGTTCACTTTCACGGTTCAAGTTTGTCCTTGTCCTTGTCCTTGTCGATGCTTTTTTGTGGTTTCTTCCTTTTGGTTAATCTTCCAAGTACGATAAAGTAAAATATAATATGTATAACAACTTTGCCTGTAATTACACCTGCCTCCGCAACCCAAGTTTGGATGACACGCACGCAAGATCGGTCGCGAGCGTGACGTTTTTTTGGTGACAGAACTTGGTCAGCCGTCAAAGCATAACATTCGAGATGTTTTGCAACGCGAGTTTCACGTCATTCTCCTGTGTAAATATGAACAAACCCCAGCCAGGAAGCATTCTTTCAAGTATGGCCATGCAAACACAAAGCAGTGTCCAGAATGGAAAAGATTCCACGAGCACCCATCACAGGTCGTGGGGTTCATGTCCTCATTTTTGCGCCAGTGTGACCGAAGCGGACACTCGCTATCGTATATCAATACATTGCGTTGTGCTGCATGAGATTCAAGTTCAGTTAAAGGCTTAGAGATACAAATTGTCCAGAATGAAGCAGTGAAGGTCTAATCATGTCTGCCATCAGTCCATCAGCTACAGTTCATGTACAAGGTTTATGTCTATTGTACGCAGTGTACTTTTTGCTATCTTTCATAGCCCAGAGATAAGAGCACAGGTAAAAATTAACTTGACTGGGCTTTATTTGCTCGCTGCGCTTATTTAGTAACTGTATAAAACACTGATGAATGTGGCAGAAGGTTGTCACTGATATGACGGCAGAAACAAACACTGGAATCCAGTGAGATTTGGCGTTGGTAGTCCAGGCAAAATCCAGGCGTACAGTCGTCCCTCGCGATATCGTTGTTTGATTATCGCTGCCTCGCTATATCGTGTTTTTTCAGAGATTAATTAATTCAAAAATGATCGCTGTTTCATGGCAGACTGTAGTCTATTATTAGTCAAAACATATTGAAAGTGATATGTAGTATTCTGGTCACTAGGCGGCAATAATGACATAAAACATCTTTGGGTAGTGGCCTGAGGTGTTGTGAGCGAGTGTGTGGTAAAGCTGGTCGCAAGCCGGCTAGTAGCTAGCCGGGGTGGTGTGGCGAGGTGTCACTACGCCAGTAAAGTAGTTCTTTGGCACAAAAATGTTAATAAAATAATAACAATGTTGCTGTTCCTTGGTTAATATGCAGGTCACATTATGGGTTGTTGGCGCTTTTTGGAAGTTTTTTCAGAAGGTAGCTGCCTCTTTTGAACGTTTTTTATATCTTTAGAATGCACAGAAAGGAGAAAGACGTGTGTTTATGTCTCACATAAAAAAAGTGCAGTTTTCCGTTAACATTATAAGAAATACATTTTAGGCTAACTGGTTAGCTTGCTAGTTTGTTAGCTTGCTAGCTTGTTAGCTTGCGAGACATTTAGAAAGTCTATGCTCTAACTACCAAAATACAGTGTTCAGTTTATTAACATTGAGTCCTATATCGCGGAACCAATTAACCGCTATAAACGAGGGAGGACTGTATGTAAAATGTGCAGAATCATTTTCTAGAATACAACAACATATTGAAGTGGCCCACAAACATACTTACTGGTTTTGAGGCTGGTGTAAAGAAGCCGAAAGCACTGTGCAAACTCACTTCTAGCAAATACCAAGATTAGCTATCATTAAGACAGCACTTGTGGATTCAAGTTGACAGCACAACAATACTTTACAATTTCTCGACATTTACTGACACACTGTACATATTCCTGAAAGCAGACTTCCAAACCAATAAGCTCGTTGAAAAAGCGACTATCCCATAAGGCCATGCTTCAATAGTAGACGAGACCTACGGAGACGCTGCCGGCGCTAACAGCACCCAAAGCTCCCAGATGTGCGTGCCTGCAAGCCATTAGCAGGTCTGGCCAGAAACAACTTGTAGTTATTGTTTTCCCGATCAGCGTGTTCTCAAAAGCGATTTTATACCAAGTTTTTTCAAAGCAGTTGTTTAGGATTTGGGCTAGGCAACGTCGCTTATTTAGGACCATATCAAATCTGTTTCATTTTTTCCCAAATTCCGTTTGAATTTTTTACCTTTTACTTATTATTACTTATTTATTTTACCAGCATAGAGCGAGTGTGTACACTTGTGACCGTAAATCAAATGTCCATTAATTAAATGCAAAAATCCTTACATTTATTGATGCAATACATCACTGGCCAATTTTGCCTGGAGTGCTTTTATTTTGAAGGCCGGAAGTGTGTTGTGTGTGTAGCATATGTCTGTTGACGGTTAAAATGAGCTGGGAGCAAGAACAAATGTGCTTGTCGGCCTTAATTCACCCAGAACTTGCACAACATCAGCAGTCATCGTGAAACGCTTGTTTGCATTATCAAGCAGTAAAACACAACGCTTTGGAAACACACACACACACACACACACACACACACACACACACAGCCTGAGTCACGCACACACACAGCCGCACTAGCATGCTCTGGTAAACCATGCTAACCCGGTAAGCTTGCATTCAGAGAGGCGTTTCAAAGTTTTTTCACCCACTTTTGCCATGTTTCAGGTCGCCGTTTAGTTGAGGGTTTAGAAGGGACGGGCGAGTGTTTGTGATGAGGTTCCGCCACAAATGAGCGGTCCGCCTGGGAAATGTTTCCGCACACAAACGTTTTATTCACGTTAAACGAATTTTGCCGAGATTCCGCATTTAACAGTAGATTCCGTTTTCCTTGGTGAATTCCCAGGGTTGTGAAGGATAAACCGATGCCGTATCCGGTATGACAAGCGAGAGTTGCGGCTGGCAGCCTCCTGGATCGATAACAATTAGCCATAAACCCTTCGATTAACCGGTGGTAGAGACATGCACCGTGTATTGCAAGACTAGCAAATGGTAGACAGCGTGCCTGCCTGGGTTGCCGTGCACGCTGTGCAGCTTACCGGGACTGAAGACGGGATTGGATGTAAATAGCAGAGTGCTATCGGGTTGGCCCCCAGGGGGTTGGCCCCCCTGCCTTACAGCACGCTAGGGGATATGATGTGCTCTTTGACGCCTTTGAAAACACTGTAAGAATGCCACTTTTATAGAATGGCCTTCTTTATTTGATAATGTAAGATTAATGTTTACATCAACAAATGTAACCTCCGAAACGTATCCAATCAAATCGCATCGAATCGAATCGTATCCAAACGTTCTGTTTTTAAAATATGTCGTTTTCGTAACCTGTACATCTAGATATGGAATCAGCGTGTCGAATCATCTGTCACAAACAGATTTAAGGCCCGGTCACACCGACCGAACTTTGCTGAAGCGTCCCTGGAGCGGTGAAAAAATTCATCACCTCTCGTAACCGCGCACAAAATGGGAAAAAAAATCGAAAACACAGGCGTTGTCCTAGCGGTGCACCGCTGAAGCCGACATTGTTTAGCGTTGGTTTAACGGTAGCGAACGTTGGTTTAGCGGTGACGCGAGGGTTGATAGAGCGGCGTTCTGCGCATGCGGATCAGTTATCCATGTATTGTACATAACACATAACGCTGCATTGCTTCAGTGTGAATTTGAACAAACTCCAACGTTGTATTCTATTTTACACCATTTGCAACGTTTTAATGGAAGGTTAGCTTCAGTGTATATAGAGATCGTTTCACTGTGTGAAAATACAGACACACAGAAGTCAGATAAGTTATAATAAAGGAATTGGCTGAACACAAGCATTTTCAGCAACTGTACAGCAGAGGGCGCTAAAGTCAAAGCAATGCCACAACAGACTAATGGGCTCCTGGTCCATTTCTCCCCGTAGTTATAGCCAAATTCTGGTCCCCCTCCGATACCTCCATACCAACGCCAAACCAAAGTTCATCACCGCAATGGATCGCTGCTTCATCGCTGCTTCAACGCCTGACACCGTTCGCTTACAGCCGCTCCACCAAAGTTTGTGCAACGTTTAATCACCGCCCGGGCAAAGCTGGCGAAGAAGCAGTGGTCCAGCGTTCAAGATTTCTGCGTTGGCGTAGCGGACCCAAGCGTCCACGAACTTGCGTCTAGCGGTGCCAAACTTTGACTGGGTGTTGTTGGAGCGGTGATGAACTTTGCCGTGGCGGAAAATTGCCCGCTCCTCACCGCTGGCAATATTTTGTGCAGCTCAAAACTTTCGGAGCTGTAGGAGGGACCATCAGCGGTGGCCGAGCGTATACGGCGTTGCCTTAACGAGTGCCAACTTCTGTTAAACGGTGGTGAACGGTTACGAGCGGTTATGAATCTTTTTCAACGCTCCAGGGACGCTGCAGCAAAGTTCAGGTGGTGTGACCGGGGCTTAACATCCCGACCAGTCCCACGATTCCGTTATATATTAGAGGGAAATATTTACTGAAGCGATCTTTGGAAACCACTCCAGTTCGTTACGTTTCGTACAACTCAAAACTGTAGCAAGAGCTGGATTTTCCAGACACAACCACGTCTATTTATCCACTTTTTGAATTGTTTTGCTTTATTAGACGTACGGCTCAGCCCAAAATGATTCAGATCTCGGCCAAATGATGAGTTACTTGGTGAAAGGGTATCTTTTAGCCGGGTATGACAAGGAAAGCGATAAAAGACCATCCACTCAACAATGGCAAGCTCACTTAGGGTGGGATTCATTATGGCCTTAACTGTTTAAGGATGTGATTCCCTCAGGATGTCATTCATAAACCACAGAGATTTCTTACATTATGAATGCAGTTTCCTTTAACTTTACTCTGAAATTGCCGCATACAAACACGTTAGATAAACGTAGGCGGGAGAAGCTGTTATCGTGCGATTTTCTCCATCTGTCAAAGATGTTCACTCGGCATACAGTACATATAATATGCTGCATCTGTTTAGCGTATGTGATTAGCATCGCCAAGCCGGTGTTGTGCTCCGTAGCGATGGAAAGACAGTAACTTCTAATTTGAGACTGAAGTCATTCGTCAGCGTTTGCCAAATGAACAAACAATCCAACTGCGGCAGCAACACGCCGAGTCTTCTTGCCAGCTTTAATTGACCCCTCGCCATAAAACATCCGTTAAATTGATTCCGTGTGACGGCACCCTCAAGCTTTACAATAATGGTGTGTTTTCCTTTACGTGTTCTCTGTGTAGGTTGGATTTTTGTTCTCCTCCTTGCAGCCTGCAAAATGTCTTTCATTGTTTTCTACTTGGGTGTGAATGTTGGAGGTGCTACTGGAAACACATGTCGTGTACAATTCATCAGCGGTTCCCCCAGTCAAGCAGGTAGCTGGCGTTAAGCAAGTAATTGTTATGTTATGCAACAATCAGGTATAAATAAAGGCTCTTCGGACCGGAGAGAATGCTTTATGTGCTCATTTTTGGACCAGTATTTCCCGAATCATAACCGAGATGACTCTTATAGTCCTACGCTCCAAACTGCTGATCCAAAGAGCCCCGATTAGACTCCATGAGCCATCTGGTTCATTTCAAAACAAGTATAGCCGAGTAAAGGAGCCCATGCCTGGCGATGCAAACGTGCACATGTGAGACATGCAAAGCACAGATTGGGGAACAAACCTGTGGAAGAAGAGCAGGATGGACAGCATGGTCTGGTCTATGTTGCTGTTGCAGATCCCCTCGTTCAGCAGGAAGCATGGGTCCCTCACCACCGACTCGAGGGAGTCCTGCCTCATGATGTTGTTCAGCTTGTCCGTGTTGAGGTTGGGGTACATCAGCTGATTGCGAAGCTGACGGAAGTGACTGACGCTGGGGCTGGTGGGGCTCGTCGGCAGGCCCTGAGACATGGAGTCGTCACATCCGTTGGCCAGGTCCAGGCAGCAGCTGCAGCAGTCCAGGCCGACGGGAGAGCGGCACTCATCCTCTGACATCTTTGGGGGGCAGGTGGATGAGGAGGTGACTGTGGAGACTAGAAAAAGTCAACAGAAAGTGAAAGACGAGACAGCACTGACAGAGCGCGAGAGAGACACTGCCTTACTGTCGCGTCTGCAGTCCGGGCCCAAAAAGAGGTGAGGCAGCAGGTTAAATTCCTCCCTGAGAAGCGCAGTCTCTGCTGGGCATGCACTATCCCTGAGTTACCCCCTCCTGTGGCTCTGCTGCGTTTAGCCTTTTGTCCGGGACCAATGCCGCTGCTGTGCGTTGCTACTGTAGCGGGAGAAAGAATGAACGTGCCCCCCCCCTTCCTTAACACACACACACACGCTCACACACACATTCAGCGGGAGTGCACTTGAAAGCAACACCCAGAAGCTGCTTGCTGCTTATCACTTTTTTTCCCGTTGCACTTCTTTTTTTTTATTGAGTTGTGCTTGAGGACAGCGAGGGCGGGACGAGAGGGAAGGCATGCTGACGAAGAGGGCGGGGAAAGCCCTGTGATTGGTAAAAAACACAACTGGTAACATGCCCCCGGGTCCCTCCTCTTTTTTTAGTTGTCCGCCAAGCTGTGCACACATTCGGAGGACGAGAGACGGCGAGGGAGGGAACCTTTCAGAGCATGCTGGAAACGTGCAGGCCTTGCAGCTCCACCCTGCCGTGCTGACAGCACCGCGAGGAGGGAACACACACAAAGCCACGCTAGCAGGGCTTCAATGCTGAGTCGTGAAAGGAAGAGAAAACAAACCGAGGACATGTCTCAGGCACTTACAAAGCAAACAGCACAAAATTAGGTACACGAGGCGCACCGATCTGCATTTCAAAAAACATAGCAATATTTATCTTGGACTTTATTACAGTCGTCCCTCGCAATATCGCATTCGATTATCGCTCCCTCGCTATATTGTGTTTTTTTTTTTAAGAAATTAATTAATTAATAAACTATCACTGTCTGGTGGTAGACTGTGGTTTATTATATTAGTCAAAACATATCGAAACACAAGTGTAGTATTCTGGTCACTAGGTGGCAGTAAAGACAAAACATTGAGACATTAGCTTACATGACATTACCTTAACACTGCATGAAGTCACGAAGTTAGCCATGGCATGTCAGACATGGCTCCCCTGTCTGTAAAACTACAAAAACGTGTTTTGTGATGATGACATCATAGGTGGGTTATATAGTCATTTTGTAACTTAGCTAGCTAGCTTCTTTGTTCGAAGCTGAGGACGTTTTGTGATAAAAATACATTAAGAACACAGTTGGACTCACGCAGTGTGTTAATGACAGGACGTGCCTCGTATTGTACGCTAACCGGAAAATGTGCGTAAAGTGAGTCAAAATTTTTGCATTATCTAACAAACACGCTAACCGGGGACGGACGCTAACCGAGGTTCCGCTGTAGAAGTTTGTTTATATTACTGAAGTATTTAAATGACTATTCTGTTCAACTTGAATGTCACAAAATTCAGTCAAAATTTTAAAAAAGGTATTGTTTTTGTATTTTTTCATTTTTTAAGTACTGGTTTGGGCACCGTTTAAGCGCCCGCGCCTTTTCAAAAGTTTCAATTTGGCACTAGTATAGGGTAAAATGAACGATGCACGGCCCTATTTGCATGGGTGTAAAACCGCATTGCATTATTAAATTCCCTGGTGGTAAATTCCACGGTGTAAGAAGGAGAGGTTCTGTCAGGCTCTACAACACCTGCACCACCTGAACCATGTTGTAGTCACTATGTACTCTTTACTTGCGTATCTTGCTAGCTGCTGTAACAAGTGAATTTCCCCGCTGTGGGATAAATAAAGTACAAATACAAATACAAATAACATGCAATGGGCAACCTTTTTAAAGCAGTGCAGGTCGACACCACCGCAGACTCACACTGTCCTGAAAAATAATAATAATATGTCCCAATTCTAGTGACACTTTTGTTGACATTAATACCTCTTTTACTGTGCCAATCAAGCATTATTACTGTATTGACCCAAAATAACAGCCTGAAAAAAACGAGCCGTTTTATATTCAAGATCGTCTTATCTTCAGGTCAATGCTGTTCATGTTTTTAAAGGCAGAATTTGTAATAAAGATCTTTGTGAGATGAGTTCCACGTTCTGAACGCTCGCCTTTCATACCCGAGCGTGACGAGTTTTGAGTGCTTTTACATAAAACAACAGAAGAAATATGAGTTTGTTGTTCTTGCCCCATGCAGGTCATGTGTTGTGCAAACGGACAGTGCGTGTGTTATTTTGTCATATAGCTCCATATTATCTTATCAGGCTCTCTGCCGTGTTTGTTCACAATTTCTATATCTCGTCAAAAACATTCACATTGGGCAAGAGTGCTCCTGCAGACAAATCTTTCCCAAGCCTTGTAAATAGCACGCAATGTCATCATACAGTAGAACCAAACATCTGAGCCTCTGACCTCTAGCCGACCAGGGCATCTCATCACGCAAGGGCACGTTGTCGATATAACCACAAATATCTTGCAGTAAAAATGCAGCACAATGCAATGCTTGGTAGCACTGGGATCAATTAAGCTGAGAAAATGACTGATTATTGCTTTGTTGAGTGAGTAATGATGTCCTCTGGTTGTAAGTGTGACGTTGCTTGCTCGGGGGGCTGATTCAGGCGGACACTGCCCTCTGGTGGTGAATTGGCCGTATGACAGCTTATGTCAGCCATTGTCCAAGGGTCCGGATCCAAAGTTGAGTTGAAAAATTGCAAGAATTTATTCATTTTGCTCAGTTGGATCTACAGAAGGTTCTGAGTAGACCTTCAAAATGCAAAAAGAAGAAATGGGAGCAAGAAACAACACTTTTTGAGTAAGCAATTTATTGCAAACAAGCATTGAAGTGAAATAAGCTGTTCCTCAGCTGATCTAATGACCAGAGCTTAAAAAAAACCCTAAAATAGAAATTCTAGGTTGAAAAAAAATACTCTGTAATGTTTCTGGGAGGCTCCAGGTGGTGAAGATGGCTTCACGGAGGGCATCCACTGTCTGGAACTGATGTCTATTTTTGTCAACTTCCCTTGCCATCCATCCCCAAATGTTCTCCATTGGATTTAGATGAGGGGAACACGGAGGATGGTCCAAAAGAGTGATCTTATTCCTCTGGAAGAAGTCCTTTGTGAAGTGCAGCGTTGTCCTGTTGAAAAACCAGTCATGACCACACAGCCGAGGGCCTTCAGTCATGAGGGATGCCCCCTGCAACATCTCCACATAGCCAACTGCTGTTTGACGCCCCTGCACAACCTGAAGCTCCATTGTTCCATTGAAGGATCATGAAGGATCATGTTTTCCACCACTGTGACGTGTGGAAAACATCTCAGGTGGGCTCTCCATGTCATGTTACATTTTGTCTTTCTTCCACCTTTCAATGTCCCATGTTTGGTGCTCTGACCAGGCCTTTGAAGCCCTTTCACCTTCTTAAAAGCCTTCTCTTGCAGGTGGCGTCTGAGGGGCCTTGCTTATGCAGCTCAAGCTTTTTTGCCTTTGTCATCAAAAGATCATGACAGTGTGAACATCTTACAGAAAATGACACTGAATCCACATTTTTGGCTTTTAAAGGCTGTGCTCTCTGATGAACAGCCTATTTCACTTGAATGCTTCTTTGCAATAAATTGTTTACTTGTCTCACTCCCATTTCTTCTTCATGCATGTTGAAGCTCTACTTAGAACCTCCTCAAGATCCAACAGTGCAAAATGTCACTTCTTTTTCAACCGGTCTTACATTTTGATCAGGAGCGTATAAGTGAAGGACCGACAGAAGACAAATAAACACGGGCGGATGAACTGAGCTGAAACTAAATCTAGGAAATCCTAGAATAACCTGGTTGTATGTTTTGAAGATTGCTTGTGGAATCTTCACGGTAATCTACAAGGAAAGACAATTGGGCCATAAAAGTCTGTGGCACTGATAAAGTATCTGTCAAAATGTTCCATAAACACAAAGCTGTCTATGCATGTGTGAGTCTATCTACTGTATATCTATATGTCCATTTCCTCCAGACTTACATTTGTATGAATTCATACTGAGCTGTGCTAATGTTGCATGAGTAGTCTTGGCTCATGTTTTGGGCGAACATCTCTTCAGAATATCGGAGTGTACCGTGTTAACTGATGCTGACGCCGTGCATGAATCATTCATTTGATCAGAACTGATGGTGTCCCACAGCTGTCAAAAGTAGGTCAGTGAGACTGGGGCGTAGCGGGAGCTGGCTGCCGTCAGAGCGCGTTCCTAAAATCTGCTGTCAAAATCACAGGGAAGTCGAGTGCGTCCCTCAAGCAATTCCCATATAGTGATAAGCGGGGGCATGTGATGAAGCTCTGATGTTCTCTCATAAACGGAACACAAACAAGTGCAAAGCATGCTCCTGCACACTTGTCTCGAAAGATTGATTGTGTTGTGCTCAGCGATGACAACACCCACATGTTTAATCCCCGGATGAACTTTACAAAGGACAGTTGGGCATTTTGCAGAAACTAGAGTTTAAATATTTTTTAAAAAACTGTTTTTTTCAGTCATAATGTTATGACAAATAAACAAGATGAAATAAAGTCACAGAGATTATTTAAGAAAGCTGAAATATTTGGAAAATTTCAAACAAAAAAACAACAGCAAAAATAAGAAAGACTAAAGTTCATACAAATGTCACTTTTTCACTTCCGTCACAAATCTACATATGCAGTTTTGCTTCACAAACTCAACCCAAAATGAAAGTTGCATCCTTTCATTTTTCACCATGCGGCCCTGGATGGAAAAAGTTTGGCCCCGTAATACTGGACCACTTCAATCATGAACTGGTGAAGTGTAAATTCCCCAAAGGTTCACTTTAGACTACGAAATGTTGCAATTTGCAAGGTGATCTTCCCATTTATTGAAACATGTTTTATGAGCTGAAGGTTAAGTGTGTGTTTACATAGAAAGCCTACTGGGATGACAAAAGTGATCCGGGTCAGGTCGATGAGGTGCTGTATCATCAATGACTCTGGTGTGACTCTGCTTGCAAACGGGTGGGAAAGTGTGGACATTTCTAAAAACGTCCCATAAACATTCCACAGGAAGTTGATGAAGATGAGGACGTTGGAAATGCTCAGTCATACACGGCCTATTTGAATGCACTTTGCAGTGTAGTGGTACTTTGCTTTGTTCCTTGAGGAACAGTGTTCCAGTCGTGCAGGCTAGAAATGCAAGTGATTTTGCAAGGAATCCGCCTACTAATCAACATGATGCTTTTTTCCGCATTACAGACCATTTATTCTCAAACTGGTGCAGCACTGGTGGTGGTCTACAAAACAAATAGCAGCCATCTGCTATCTGAACAAATAATTGAAAAATAAATATAAGAATGATATACATGAATACACAACCTGTGGATACTGAATACAAATGACATTTCCATCGCTGAAATATGAATACTCCGCCTCTCGCCCAAAGTCAGCTGGGATATGTTCAACTCACCTGTGGAATCGTTACGTCATTTTAGTAGCATGAAGTTGTAGTCGAAGTCGGAATATGAGAAAGAAACAACACAAAATAACGTTGTAATTTTTGGAATCATATGGGGGGGAAGTTACAATATTGTGGGAATAAGGTCAAAATATTATGGCAATCAAGTCATGATATCACGAGACAAAAAAATACAATCATTTTTGGAAAATTAGGTTGGGGAAAAAGTTATAATATTGTTAGAATAAAGCCATAATAGTTTAGAAATAAAGTCATAATATTACAAAAAACTAATTTATGAAGATTATTTAAGAATATAAGTGAAAAAAATACATTTTTTAAAGTGGAAACAGTGGAAACTAAACAAAACTAACTTCTAATTTTTGGAAAATTTGGTTGGGGAAAGTTACAATATTATGGGAATAAAGTCTAAATATTAGACGAAGAACATTTACAATGATTATTTAAGAAGAATGAATTTTTTAAAAGTGACATCATGAGTCTTGAAATACAGTTTATGTAACTTCTTAGCATATTTGCATGAGTTGCTTTACAAAGTTGCTTCCTTTCATTTTCATTTTTCAGTATGTGGCCCTCAATGGACAAAGTTCCGACATCCCTGTTGTACAAAAATCTGCAATTTTGCAACATTTCAGTTCATTCTTCTTCCTTCTCATAGTTTTATTCCTATAGAATGTTTCTAACTTTGAAATTGGACCTCGGTATACACTTACAGTAAAGATGAAATAGAAGTTACTTTTATTATGACTGTGGTTTCCTAAGGCTAAGAGACTGACTAAAAGCAGCATCGTGCACTGCCAGCGTGCAGACACTAGAGGGCAGTGAAAGCAGACACAAGGCGCTCTGCCGTGACTATTGAGTTCATCCTCCTCCTGAGGCTGTGAGCGGTCAGACAGAATCAAATCCTCACACTGCTTGCTGAGATATGGCTTTTAATCCCTAAGCTTCTTATTGCAGGCCACTCATCTTTAGAAAGTGGGCCCTACAGGTCGGGTACGGCTTCTTGTTCAAGTGAAGCACAAACTCTTCGCAGAAAGTCTTTCAGCAGAGAACATACTGCTCCGGGTTTCCGAAATAGTGAGCATTAGACGTTGTCTGTGAAGCAGATTCAGGCCATGACTTAAGCTTGGGAAGTAATTATCGTTGTCAGGAAACTGAACTCGTATCCCTCCCCCGACTGCCAAGGCCGAATCTTGCACGGCCTCTCTCACAGCCTTATCTTCCACTCCGTCTCGCCATCTTTACTCACTTCCGATCTGCCACTGTTTGCTCTCTGATTCGCCTCAGCTCACCTTCTATCAGCTTAGCTCAACATACGTATGGGACGCTTCCTCCAGTGGTAACGCCCCCGTTGTGCTCTGTCGCTTATGCTTTCATGGATGTTAAAAAGAACTTGTTTTTTCATGATGCATTCAGAGGTTCAGCAAAGAAATATTCTTTTTGGGGTTAGGGCTCCCCCCTTAGGCCTCGGTCACAACCAGATGTACGATTTTTGGTGTTCCTCATAACGAAAACGTAGTTGTGGTGACCATGAGGGAGTAAGTAAGACACGCACGTACGAAATATCCGAATGTGCGTTGGCCACACTACTTACGTACGTGGGGTGCACATATGTCACACCACACATGTAGGAGTCCGCGAGTGCGACGTACAAAAAAAATTGACATTTTGCCCAAACCTGACACCAGGAAAACACACGAAGAAAAACCTTGGGCGTACGGACGCCGACAAAGACGTGCGAGGTGCGAAAGATTGCTTTGCAAAGTGAAGAAAACAAAAGCGCCCGTGGAGTTTGTCTGAAATGACAAAGAACTTCTGCAACCTGTCTGCGGCCGGTCTACGCCTCGAAAATCAGTGCCCTCCCTGCGTTTCTTGCATTTTTTTTGCAAGTAAACCGGCCGTAGGAGCCCGTACAAGCAGTTGTGACCTAAGCTTTAGGTATTTAGGAAGGATCCTATGAAATCCGTTTCATTTTTTCCCAAATTCTGTGTTGTTTTTTTTTCCAAATTCAGTTTTCTCCATTGAAATTTTTTATAATTTTGTTTTTTTACCTTTTACGCTTCTTTTGTCAGCATCGAGTGTGTACTTTTATAAGTGTAAATAAAATGTCTGTTAATTAAACGCAAAAATCTTACAAAATTCTCAACAAACTGTAATGCCCGCACTTGCGGTTAAGGAGGACGTAGTCACCAATGCAATTCCATTTGCGTTATTAACGTAAGATATTTTTTACAACACCCTGTTTTAGTTGACACAATTAGACAGGATGTGGTGAACAGTACTCTTATTTTGAAGGCTGGAAGTGTGTTGTGTGCGTTGAGAATGTCTGTTGATGTTTAAGACGAGCTGGGCGCAGGAATAAGCTTGCCTCGTGTCCTTATTTCACTCAGAACTTGCACGGCATTAACAAGCGGTAAAACGCAACACGGTGCAAACACGCTCACACAGCCTGAGCCACACACGTACACACACGTACACACACACGTACACACACGTACACACACACACAGCCGCACTTCCGATCGCTGACCGGTGAGTAAATGATCTCAGGTCCTTACCAAGCGCAACAAACCGTAGGAGGGGAAGCAGCAATGAGGTAGATGTAGCGGGGCTGCCTTTACACAGCAGGCTGTTAATACTTGGGGGAGTTCCCCTCCACCCTGACTTAGAAGTCCATTAAACATTTAAACTGACATTAGATGTCAGGAGGGAGGCGCACACGCTGAGGAGAAAAAGTGTGGTGTTGCACCCCCGAGGTGACATGCTCTGCTAAACTAAGCTAACCCAGCTAGCTTCTATTCACGCTTTGTAAGAGAGGAGTTTTGAAGTTTTTATGCCAACGTTTCAGGTCGCCGTTTCAATATTTTAGTTCGGGAGGGGGTGGGTCAGTGTTCGACAATGACAGCATTTCATTCTACAGTAGATTCCAATCACAGGACTCCATAGTTAGGATATTGCAGTTAACTTTCATCTGTATAATGCCAAAAACATAATCACTTTACCTCACTTTACTGACCTAACTAACACAATAGGTGTCCTGGCTGGTCCACCAACATTACTGCTAAAATAGCTAAAGTAGCAGTGCTATCATCAGAATGATCTTGTATGTTATTACATCCTGTATTTGTTTTCCTCATGCTGATATATAAAACCCAAAAAACATGTTTCTGCATCTCCTGCTTATTGGACAGAATTACAGTAGAAGTAGGTTACTGCGGGTTTACCTTATGTTTTTTTAATATTCCATCTTGATAACAGAAGAAGAAGAAGAAGAATATTATTAATATCATGACTGCTCCCAATATGCACATGCAGCTTTAAAAACAGCAACACATTTGAGAGCCTGGGGAGGAACTCATGAACGCAAACACAGCTTCATCATGTCTACATCGACATATAAGCAGCATCTGCCTGCTCTGCTGGCGCGACTGCACAGCAGCTTCTCACAAAATGGAGCAAATGGATCAATAAATCATTGATTATCTAGAATGGAAGCAAAAATAATTGAAACAGCCAGTGACTAAAAGCATCGCATAAAAGATCTGACACTGTGTGCATGTGGATAATCTCTCAGTGCTCCTTGGAACTGACATCACATCATTTATTTGCGTTTTCTTTCTTTTAGAACGCAGACTAACTGTGCTTCATAGAGCTGGGAAATTGAACCAAAATTGCCAGCAGCATTAGCAGAATACTAAGAAAGGATTCTCCAAACACGTCTCTTTAACAGTGCCCCTATTTTTACTTAATTACACCATCGTCCCCACAACAGATCAACAGAAGAATGGCTGTGTTTATTTACAAGGTTCCTGTGTTTTGCTGATGACTGAGGCGTGTAAAAATGGAGTCAAAGACAACACAGGCTGGTGAACGTTGCTATTCATCCCGTGCTGGGATTGTTTGGTGACTGATTGACGGCTGCTGCTAAATGCTCTGCAAATGTTTGTTTGTTCCTGCTGGAGCACTCACAGTTTGTGTGTGGCCAGTCTGGGGGGGATGTACGTCTCAATGGCGCATAAAGGGGGGAATATGCTACTGATGCAAAAAGACTAAAATACTGTGGATTGTGAGGTTGTTTCAATGGGTTTTTCACAATAGTAGGATATCTCACCATTTTACTATTGACTCTCTGGGGACAATATCAGAAACGAAACTTCACAATGTACAACACTACAGGTATATGTTGGAATCCATGTTTCCCTCCGTGAACCGCAGACCTCCGTAGCCGGCAGGATGCACTCATGCAGCCTCAAACCATGACGCCGCCACAACCGTGCTGGACTGTAGGCAAGACACTCCCTTGTGTTGGCAGCTATTTCCACAATAATGGCTGTGTGTTGGGTTACTTTCGGTGGATACACTGCTGTACAAGCTGTACACAGACTACTCTGAAATATAACCAATTCAATTTCAAGTGTTGTCCCTTCAGACGATACACTGCAATAAAAATTCTTGCCGACATTTGAGGGGTGTACAGTAGGGGTGTCAGCAGATGAAGTGATGCGCGAGATTGGGTCCACGAGAACGAGATTTTAGCTTTGATTTTATTATTTCTATTATTGTCATTTTAAGTACAATGAAAAAATATGACTCGACAAACAAACTTTTTTAATGTCACTTAAACGTACTCAACGATGCAGGTGCGTTTTGAAATGTTTATTGTCCCACAAACTGACACTAAACGATATTATTGTCAACAAAGACCCAATAAATGTCATGATAAAATAGAATAATAATAATAATATATCATAATAACTCAATATTTCCTTTTATATGACATCGTTCACTGTAAAGTTGCCCACGCCTAGTGAACAGTAATCCCTCGCCACTTCGCGCTTCCAATTTCAAGGCTTCACTCTATCACGGTTTTGCAAAAATATATTAACAAATCAGCTGTTTCGTGGTAGAATATGGACTATAAAATAGTCCAAAATAATCAATTTAAGTACATTTTATACACTTTTTTTCTAAATTATTATTTATTAATAATTTAGAAAAAAAAAATATTTTATTAATAATTTTGTTTTTTTCAAGCATAAAAATGGCTAAATTAACTAAAATACAAATATGCTGTATGGCGAGCCTAGCTAAAACTCAACTCTGAAACCACAAATGTCACTTCCTGTCCGCCCCCGACTCAGCTCCCCTGGCACCCGAACACATTTACAGCAACACACACAAGCATGAGTGTTATTTATATCTTAAATGGTTTATTTTCTCTTGTAACTACTAGGGGTGTCACAAGATCTCACGAGATTAAAACGTGATTTCTCATTCAGAAAAAAAAGGTCTCGTGGCCACTGGGCCTGGGATGATAAAAAATGTATTAATCACACAATAAATGAAAATGAATTGGATATTTTTGCCTCCAAACAGGCAGGAAGAGGACCCCGTTTGGGCATTGCTTTCAGCAACCACAGAACAACAGCATGAATGGAGTGAGCCCTTCTGTCAGTCATACAGTCTCTGACTCAGTGGGTGGAGGCGGGGCGGCTAGGATACACACTGAGTGCAGAAGAGTGTAAAGTAGGAGACATTATATGAGTAGATGGCAATATATTGTCATATATTGTTTCTATCTGTTAATGTAAGTAATGTTAAAACCTTGTCTCGTCTCGTAGACTCGACATGACACGCCTCACATCTGCTATGCTGGGTAATATGACTCTAAAGGTGACTATGGTGTCATTTCATGTCGAGAGTGTTCTAATAATGTTAAAAACAGTATTTAGAAGGTTGTAAACAGGTTTTCTGTGCTCTAACCACAAAAATATTTGATTTATAAATATGGAATCTTTATATGGTTGGGTCTGGAACTAATTAACCGCGATAAACAGGGGCTTACTGTACTGGCTTTTGTGGCATACTGTATAAAAGGTGACAGCAACACACAGACTTGTGCTTATTGATGAATGTGCACTTGTGTCTGAATGTGTTTTTGGTTTTGTAACTGCAATGATTTAGTCACTGTGCCTACACAAGCAGTTAGACGCTGCCAGGTCACACTGCATGACGCACAAAACAGTTTTAAGCCTTTCCCTCTCATGTGCGTCAAACAAAGCAGCATGATGTTCTTCAGTGTGATGCAGGCCTGCGGTTGTGGTTCGCCACAACACTCAAGCACAATGCAGTCCGGACATTGTGTTTCATTCTCGACGCCGGTAGCCGCTTGGAGAACAATGTTGCGCGTCACACTAAATGTACTTGTGATGGATGAATTGTCAACAACAGCCCAACATCTACTCGCTCTAAATGAGTGACAAATGGGAACGTCTTCATTATAGCTGCTAGTTGGGTCGTTGCAAAACAAATGGATCACAAAGGAAGAATCCAGTCGTTTTTAAGGAACATCTGACCCACCATGTTTGAGGTCGTACACTCACCGATTTCAACTCACTGAGAATTCCACTGATTTTAAATGACATTAGACACAAAATGGCCCATGTCAGTGCGGTCGTCATGAGTTTGAATATGTGCCCCTTTCTTCACCTCTTTTTACCAATCACAATTTTCATAGCAACACACAACAGTTCCATGCATGTTTTAGATAAAAACAAAGACAACAGAGTAGCATAATGTTAGATCAACTTAATTAGTGTTGAACTAGCAAAATGCTCCAGAACCAGCGATATTGAATGGTAGATTTTTTGAAACTTCAAAATGGTGAAGAGAAAGTGGTCAAAGGTCAGCGCTCACAGATTACATTCAAGACTATTTTCTTCTCTTTGTTAATCTGCTCACGACTCGTGCTGCATAGTTGATAATCATCATAGGGAATTCATGCCGTTTTTCCCACGCCTCTTCATTTCTGCACTATGTACACCAGAGAGTTTGGTAGACAACGTGCAGCCATGACTCCTTGGTTTGAGGCCCGAGCAGCGAGGAACACGCTCCTATTGAGGGTGTTATCATGAGCTCACGCATCTGAGGCAGGCAAGTCCAGGGCAGAGTAGATAAAAAACCACTGAGTAGTTTATGTTAATGTTTGGTCCCTTAAAACCTTCCATTGTCAGGTTTTACAAGTAAACCTCCAAAAGATAGCCCCCCCTTTTCCCGAGTGCGGGCTTAACACCAGTCAAGTATCTCAGTCACGCCTTGTTACATTTCCCAATCCCCTTTTCTCCAGTAGCACTTCGGTCTGGATGTATTGATATCCCATAATCTCTCTCTCGCTGGCTGGAAATGAGAATACACACTGCACAACCGAGGCTTTTGAGCCTGGCACACACAAGGAATCAATCAGCGGTCAGTCAATCACACATCAACTGAAGTACATTGTGGTGCGATGATTGAAATCCTCCCTCACTGACAAACTGGGACACTTTATGGAATAAAGGCTTATTAATGCCTTTGCTAGTATAGAAACATCAGGTCCGTTACCGCATGATCCGGACTATAAGTCGCGCTAGACTATAAGTCACATTTTTTGGGGGGGAAATTTAATTTATAAAATCAGAGCCCAAGAACAGACATTTCATCTTGAAAGGCAAATTATAGTAATAACAATAAAACGGAGAACAACAGGCTAAATTGGCACCTGTTAACGTAACGTGAATAGGCGGTATGTTAACGTAACGTATTAGTAGTTATTCAGATCACGATAGCCTAAACAACACATCATAACTAGCTTACTTGCAGCTTGTAATCTGCAGAATATGATTTTCTTTTTGGGGGCATTTGTGTTCCTTGTTTATCAATTGTCTTTATGAGTTGATGTTTACATTGACAATTCTCAGTCGTAAGGGAGTGATAAGAGTAGCAGATACTGGCACACAAGCCTAGAGCGCCCTCTTGTGGCTGTCAGTGTGAAAAAAATATATCCTGTATAAGTTGCTCCGGTGTGTAAGTCGCAGGACCAGACAAACCATGAAAAAAAGTGCGACATATAATCCGGAAAGTCAGCATTCTACTTTCAGGTGATCTTCTTCACTGTTAATAAGTGATGGCTTCGCAGGGACGCCACACTGTCATCGGCAGCGTGCATTCGCTTGAAGCAAAGGACAGTCGACAGGTTGCACACACATTGCTCGGTGAAATATCTAAACTCGGCATCCCCATCGGGCATTTACAGAAGCGTCACGCATCAATAGCCGGAATATAAAGTGCTTACACAGTGAGAGGAGGAGGCTCAACTGCTGCCAGTTTTTATTTACACTGTGATGTTTCAACATGTCCAAATATGGACGACTAAAAAGTGTTCAGTATGTTTTTATCTGTATTGGCACAGACTTCCTGAGCTCCTCGTTGCACTAACTGCACTCTTGCTCTAAGGGGCTAATAATGTCCGACATTTCATATTTGAATGGGCCAAAACATTAGACACAACTTATTATGAAGCAGTGCAGGTCTGCACCACGGCAAAGCACACGAGACAGCAGAAATATGAAAAGAAAATACACGGCAGAAGTAACGAAGAGCAGCGTCTGCTGTCCCCGATGTGGGGGCGCCCCATATAGCGCCAGGGCACAACAGAAGTAATTTAAAGACACATTTTCTGGTCTATACCTTGTCCTTGAACAAATCTCTCCAGTCACGCATTTATAATTCTCCTCTGCGTTCCTTATGGCGCATGGTGGCAGAAGCAATCACATTAATTACATGACTTTATTTGATATGAATGACTTTGGTGTCTTTCTAGTGATTTCTTTCCTTTCTTTCTGACACTCATCACTGTGTTGATGTTCATCAACACAGTGATGTGCGATACCACTGATTCAGTTTCCGATACGATACTGAGTGAAATTCAGCCTTGTATCGGCGATACCAATCGGATACCGATGCTTTGGGCGAATTCAACAGTGCCTGGCAAATGTTTTAAAGTTGTGTATTTCATATCATAGCATAAAGAATACAAGACATTTCATTTATTTATTAATTACATCAATTTTTCATTGAAATAGATTAATAATGTAATAATTACTTCAAGTAATTTATTTATTTTAAACCCTGAAGTATATAGCGAGAGCGGGATGATTCACAATACAGCCGAGCGAATATGAAAAAACATAAAACAGAAAAAAACAGAAAAACAGAAAAAACAGAGGACAGAATCATATAAAATACATGAAAATTGAAAGTAAGTAAAATAATAAACCCATTAATATAAGTGATGAATTATTAAGAACCACTGTAAGAATGAAAACTTTTTTCACAATTCACACCTCTTATGATCCGTAATCATTTCAACAGTTAGCGCGACTGACTGAGGTATCAAAAGTATTGCTATTTTGATTTGAGACTCGATTTTAAAGCATTGACAGCTGCTAGCGGAAATGTATATATATCAGTATTGAGCCGCACATCACTACCACCGAAAAACACCAAAAAGGCTGTAAACCAAGGGGACACACTGCTCAGTTGTTATTAAAGTGTGTTCAGTGTTCTTTTTATTTATTTGTGCACAACTGAATCCTAATCTGAAGCCTTACAAAGCACACCTGGAAGAACAACTGAGAATCCTCAATACTCACCTTCGCATTGTCGATGTAAGAAAGATTATACACATACCTGCATACTTTATGCATACAGACACTTTAGAATGCTTTTTGGCCCATTGTCTACACAAAACCTTATTTTGGTTGTTTTTGCCTTTGTGGTTTTGTTCAGTTCCGTATTGCATTAATTTCTTCTTCAGACTGATTCTGATGGGAGAAAATGACCGTACATTAGGGATTATAGCGCCACCTGTTGCTTCGGAGCGCACCTAACAGAACGCAATTGCGTTTTGATGTGGTCAAATGCTCATAAAAACATGAAACGAAGAGTAAAAATGTCATACATATGATTATAACATAGATGTGATTTTAAATATAATAAATAAAGGGGTAGGGAGCTGATCCGGGAGTGAGATGAGCTCTTTTTCCTGCTCCCTAGTGGGCTGGTTACGAGTCCACGCCGGGGGAGCGTTCACTTCGTGGAGAGAGCCACTGGTCGAGGACGCTTCAAGTGATCCATTCCAAACCCTCTTCAGACATCTTTTGGGGTGCCGCCATCCACACAACCCACGGCGTTATTCGTTTGTGATCCACGGACAAACTTCTGTCTGCCTAAAGAGCTTTGAATCCTGTCAAGTGGGGAGCTGTCACGCCGCGCTGTTTGGATGAGGATACAGTGAGTACCACGCGCCGTGGAATAATAATGTTTACGTGCGAATGGCCAGCTTTAATTGTCTTCTTGATGCGAAGTAATGAAATGTATCAATGTAACTACTAGTAGCATCGACATAACTGTTTTAATCTGTCGGTCTTGCATGCTAATGTTGCTTATAATGACTCCTGGAAGTGTCACTGATTGACAATGACGTTTGCTTTTGCACTTTCCACGAGTTTACAAGCACAATCTAACGGTCTCCGTCAAAACTGAGCATTGTTGTCGTTACTAAGGCATCACTTTGGATACACCTTTTGTAGTGGATCTCATTAGATTGTGCAGGTGTACCTAATATAGTGAGCAGTCAGAGTATGCCACTGAGGCTCTGGTGACACCAGCGGAGGAGCTAAAATGTCATTTCTGCATCATTAATGAAGCATGCCCAAACAATGAGGAGTAGGTGTTGGTTAATGTTGGCCAACCATAAAGGCACACCCCATCCATCCATCCATCCATCCATCCATTTTATACCACTTGTCCTCATTAGGGTGAGCTGGAGACTTTGGCATTTGGGAGGAAGCCGGAGTACCTGGAAAAAAGCCCCACTCTTAAATTACCCACAACTACTGTGAATAGCAGACACATGCGATTTATAAGAATAATAGTGTGCAAGAATAATATATAAGTGCCACACTGAGTTGTCAGTTAACTGAGTTGTTAAACAGTCTGGTTGAAAATGATTTATTGTCCTAATGGGGCTCTGCCAGTGGAGCCTGCGTATAACTGACATCTACCATTCATCATGCATCTGCTCTGGCTGTCCTTCCATGCCTGGTGCACCAACCCCTAATTGCGCCCTGCGCTGCAGCAGCATCAGCTCCACCACATGCAAGGAGGTTTATGGGCTGCTGTGTTGATGCTGCAGGTGCACCGATGCCTGCGTGGAGGCATACTGTACCTGTTGCCTTCGTTTCATCGCTAAGTGAAGCGTGCCCAACTGTTATACTGTACTTGCAGTTAAATTGGCGTCATAGTTAGTTTGTTGCGAGTAGTCTGGACCATATATAATGTAAGCCTCTAAAGCCAAACACCGCTGAGGTTGTACGTGTCGGAATTTGAGCAAAAATTCTAAAATAAAAATAAACATGTGCCTCAAAAGTAAAGTGTTTTTGGGCTTTTTGCTACAGAATGCTACAGTTAACACCTTTTTTTAATTAGCCGCATAGCCTCCCATAGCCTGCGCAGGGTCACAATACACTGGCGTTAACAGCAGTGGCTGGAGGCAACCTCTTCATTTAGTTTTTAACTCCATTGGACGGCAGTAGCTGCATTCGAAAATGAGTGGTCTTCATCCAGAGGCTTTATCTACCTCTGCGTGTGCCGTAAAATGTTGATTGCACTTCTTAGCTGTTGGTGTGAAGCAAGTCACGTGGTCAAAGAGAGCTATGCCTTGCTTTCCACTTCATCATGCACGCCTAATCATTATGATAGTTGAAGAGGTTATATACAGGATACAGTCAAACCTTGCTTTTTGCACGAATGATTCGTTTTTTGTCAAAAATCCTTGGCAAAAGTTTGCCTCGATTTCTGCACACTGTCTTGGTTTTCTTACAGTATTGCACGTAACAAAGTGGTCCGTTTGACCTGTACGGCGTCATTCCGAGAAATCGAGTGTCCCAACAACTCACTGTCCGTGCATTGTTTATTGCGTGTGACTGCTAAATAACCCGCCACGGGGCCAAAGATATTTGCAAGTGCCTGCAAAATGAGAAAAAAACTTTGAATTTGATCTGGCCAGGATGTACAGGAAGTCTGCATCAACAATAAGTCCCATCCATTTTGTCATTTATAATTATTTTGCATTTTTTGGGAAAACATGGGAAAAAGTACCTTGGTTTTTGTACGTTTGGGTTTTTGTTGAACCTTTTAAAACAAATTTAATTTAAAACAAAAACCGATGTGACCGTGGTTGCTTCCTGTAAACACCCGTCTTCTGTCCCTCGTTTATTGTGGTTAATTGGCTCCAAAACCGACTTCGATAAATGAATTTCCGCAATGTAGGATTTCGTATTTACAAATAGAATATTTTTGTAGTTGGAGCATAGAAAACATGTTTAAGACCATCTGAATATGTTTTTTAGCGTTACTAAAGCCCTCTAGACATTAAATAACACTCCTTTAGTTACCTTTACGCTTGTATTACCCAATGTAGTAAACATAGTAATTGAAATGTAATAAGACAACAATGTAATAACAACATCACAGATGTTATGCATTATATTTGGACTTCTTCCAGAGGAATAAGCTCACTCTTTTGGACTGTCTTGCGTGTTCGACTGATCTAAATCTAATTGAGAACATTTGGGGATGGATGGCAAGGAAAGTTTACAAAAATGGACGTCAGTGCCAGACAATGGATGCCCTCCGTGAAACCATCTTCACCAAATGGAGCACTGGCATCAAGCATGCCCAAACCCATTTTTGAGGTGGTTAACAAGAATGGCACAGCTATATTTGCATTACTTTTTGCATTGAATTGTATTAAAATGTTACATGTCCTCTCCTCAAATTAAGACAAAATAGCTCAGTCCTCATTTTATTCAACTGTCAGAACAGCTAATCGTTGGTCTTGTCTGTTGCAATCAGTGCTCATAGCTCTCCAAAGTAGAAATCCTGCTTTCATTGTTGGTTGCTGTTTATTAACAAGTGATGCTAGTTGGGAAGTGAATGTGCCATTTCTCCAAAGTGTCAGCCCCACACTGGTGCTCTCTCTTGGAGCCCAATCAAACAGCAAGGAGGGGCCTGGGAAGAATCAAAGTCCATCTTACTGCAGCGAGAGGAGCACATTTGATGACACTTATCATGTGAAGGATTAGATTATGTAAGCTTTCTTTCTGCACTGGGTATATTATTAGAGCATAGCTAATGGTTCAGTGTGTAATTCAGAGAAATGCTTAAAAGAACTGCAGCGGATAATTTCAGTGGTGGTGTTCTATGCTGAAGGGCTCAACTGACTGTTTTTAGAAACCCTGCTTCCTACCACAACGAGAAAAGCCTGTTTCCTCAGGTTTTTCCATCCAATTATATACTTTTTCTTAGTGCATTCTTAAAAGGTTTTGTTTATGAATTTTGCTGGCTCAGACTGACAGGCAGGTCAGCACAGACCACATCCATTATAGTCTATGAAAGTTTCTCATGCATATCATCCAAATGTGTTTGCATGTCTAGGGCCCTGTTTGTATGCAGCATTGCATATTTGTCAATAAGGCCGCCATGAAAACACCCTGAGGGGGAGGCATAATGTGACTCCACTGGCAACAGACCTACTAGTTTTCCTCATTACTCATCAGCTGTGTATTATTCAATTATGAGGTCCTCAACGTTCAAGCTGAGCTTATTGGAGTGGAAAACCGTGCCACTGATTGATAAGTGGGCAACTTAGCTCTCAATTTGCTGTCCAAGGAAGGCAGATGGCTTGTGGAGGTGGTGCACTGACGTGGCAGGAGTTTCTTCAAGGATGCACACAGTTACAGCAGAGAAATGCATGAACTGACTTTACAAAAAAGGAGCCCGCCATAGAGGTCGAAGGTTAACTTATAGGGTTTTTTTCTACACTATAACAATGACAGCCTGTCAAACCGTGAGCACAAAGACCTTTATCGGGGCGTTGTGCTGACAAACAGTCAACAGTCAGATAAAGAGGCAAGGGAGCAAGATGGGGGGCTCAGCATGTGCCTATGGGTGGTGGAATCCGCTCTGTCATCTCGTAGCGGATACAATTCTTCAGCTGTCAGGTGTTTTTCCAATCTCACTGGTGGCCTTTTTCTTGGCTGAACGCGGGACCAAGCTGTCGGTCAGATTTGCGCCGTGTGAGCCAATGCTGGGAGGGTATTCGTATCCTCTGGGGAACTACAAATCCCCCGATAGTGAGCATGCACACAAATGAAGACATGCATGTGGAACCTCCGCCAAAGACTGAAGTCGGGTCATTGGAGGGTTAGCACAATTAAATTACTAATTCGGGAAGTAGTTTTAGAAAGAAAAGTGCTTTACGTTATATAATATGCTTAGTGTAAATAATGCATGCATGCATAATGACTTTCAGAGCATGTGCCGTCCCTAATGATGATCCTATCTTGCTATACTTGCGTTTGTTTTGCTTTTTTTTGCCATTTTGTTAAATTAGCAGGAAATTAGAATAGAACGAGCCAGTGAAACCTACATATTAAATACCTCTAAAGTTTGTACAATTTGGTCAACCGACCTGCATTTACAGGAAAAATGTGCCTTAAAAGTCCAAGCAAATCTCGCGAGACTTCAGCTCAGCAGGTGTCTGAAGCAGACCCATTCACCTGGTGGCCCGCGCTTCAGGTTGTCTCACTCCCATTTCTTCTTTTTGCATTTTGAAGCTCTACTTAGAACCTCCTTGAGTTCCAACAGTGCAAAATGTAAATTCTTCTGCAATTTTTAAACTGATGTTATAATTTTGATTAGGAGTGTATATAAAATCAACAACTTTGGCCTCAGTATTGACCCTTGGGGTACACCACAAACTATATCCAAGCTTGATGATGTACAGTATGTTCTCAGCCTCATCAATTGCTTCCTGTTTATTAAGTAACTTTTCAACCAATTCAAAACCGCCCCCTCATGCTGTTGCATTAAAACTCTCACATTGTATGCGAAAATTAAGAAAAAAAATTGCTGTTTTCTGGCCTCGTAGTGACTTTCTGCTTATTGAGGAAAGTAGATTTACTGTAAAGTCCTATTCTGCAGCTCTGTAAGACGTAACACGATTCTGTACTGCTTATCTTTCACACGTCTTCTGCTGACTTGATCGAACTGTTAATTATCAGGCTCATGGAAAGCAACAGGAAAATTAGAAGATGCCTTAACCGAGGCTGTGCTTCGTCTTTGAAAGGAGCATTGAGTCGTCTTGTAAATCTCAATTAATGAGTAATCACCCATAGTGTGTGTGCGTGTGCGCAGCTTCTCTTGACATTCTTGTAGCGTAAGTATGGTGATTAACTCTGCCGTCACACTGACATGCCTCTCACAATTACAAGCTGCTATCTGAACACTCTTTATAT
This sequence comes from Dunckerocampus dactyliophorus, assembly GCF_027744805.1. Taxonomy (NCBI): domain Eukaryota; kingdom Metazoa; phylum Chordata; class Actinopteri; order Syngnathiformes; family Syngnathidae; genus Dunckerocampus; species Dunckerocampus dactyliophorus. Next base: position 29,557,548 of record NC_072829.1, read on the forward strand.
TGTCGGGAAGCCAGAGAGTCACTTTGTGCCGCTGTGCCCTTTGGGTTATAATGTATCAAATACTGTCCCTTTTAGCATGTATCTCACATCAACCCCACATAGCAGACGGCTTGTTTTACTCAATAATTCAACTATGCATCTGGGGAAGACCTGAGGGATCACCCTCATTGATCTGTGTCATCTTAGCGCTTCCCACTGAAGACTCTATCTTCTACTCTTTTAATAATAATAAAAAAGTCTGGTTCGGATAAAACTGCAACCATTGTTTTCATATTGAAATAAATTTGAGGCTAACTAGGTTAGGTTAGCTGACTAGCTAGCGGCCGTCCCTGGAGCATAAGAATTGTGCAATGTGATGTAAACAAAGAATAATAGGAGTGTAAAGGTGATTTTATGGTGTTATTTCATGTCTACAGGGCTCGAACAATGTTAGAAACCGTATTTTGAAAGTCATAAACCGGTCTTCTATGCTCTTAACTTTGAAAATAAATATGACTAATAATAGGCTGTGTTCAACCACAAAACAGCTTGGTTTATTAATTACAGTCGTCCCTTGTTTACCACAGTTAATTGGTCCCAGACCCGAATGTGATAGGTGAATTTCCATGAAGTAGGATTCAATATTAATAAACGGAATATTTTCGTAGTTAGGCCATAGAAAACCTGTTTATGACTTTCTAAATGCGGTTCTTAACAGTATTAGAGCCCTGTAGACATGAAATAACACGCCTATAGTCACTTTTACACTCCTATTATTCTTTGTTTACGTTACATTTCGCAGGCTACGAGATCACTGCAGGGCCACAAAAGTCGGCTGCAGCTAGCATAGCTAGGTAGTTAGCCCCTCAATTTAGTTATTCCAAATGTAGGACAAACGTACCACTTCCACACTGGTATGAGAGGACATCCTTTTTTTCCCCACTTGATCTCAGCCATGGCATGTTGGCTCGGCTCTGTTGGCTCAGTAGCTTCAGTCTCCACGCAGTGTGAAAGGTAGTTTAATCTAACGTCACGTGTCATAACATTACTGATGCCTAGTGGCCACAATACTACAATATAACTTGGTGAAGCTGCAAAATTCAAACCGCAAAGTGTCGAGGGACGACGAGCCTATCTCCTTTTGAGAGACCAAATACAGCACGACTCTATTACATCTTTTTATGTTGTGCTCTGCGTAGTCCACGCATTACTGTAGCCCCTGCTGCACCATAGCGTGTGTGACAAACACATCTTTGAACGTTGGCTGGCGTCCACCTCCACCACGGGGCTTTTCACACTCCAAACAAAGGCTTGCACTGTTGCACCACGTTCCTCTCTGCTCTCTCCCAGCGCTGAAAAAGGATGCCTGCTCTCGGGGGGGGGAAGCCCAATAAAAGTGAGCTCACATGCAGCATTAGCATCCTGGGAAAATGAGTTTGTGGGGAAAAAAAACGAGACTAAAAAGCATTCCCCGGCGCCCCCCTTTATTATGCAGCTGTGTTGAGGAGATGATGTGAGATGAAATATGCTTCCATGCCGTCAGTGTGTTGGTGGTTATCAGAAAGATGCTCGTACTGTGTGTTTTTTGTCTTTTATATGTGCTCTAATATTTAACTGTTTAAATAAGCATACCTGTAAAACAGCACAATCTCCCCTTTTTGACCACAGAGAACAGAGTGGTTTGGTTCAAAGCTATTTTCCATGTGATGTATATTTCTTTGATTCCTGCTTTATATCTTGCACAACGTGGGATGAAAAACATTCTGTCCTCTTGCTGAAAACAGTTTGGAAATGAATTTTCCGAGTGTCTTTGATGGCTGACAGTGTGCACCTCACGGCGCAAAGGTTCCAATCCTCCTGCCTGCCTGATGCCGCCTTTCTGAGTCCACGTGTTCTTCTTGTGCCTGCATGAGGGCTTTCTTAAAGTGTGCCAGGCCATCAAACACAATCATCTTCATCATCAGGAGCCACAAAGAAAGACAAACATGCAATCTAAGACTCTAAATTGCCTGCAGGTGTGAATGTTTAAGCTTTTAAGAAGAAAAAGGCCTCGTCTCCTTCAACGCCACAAAATTGGCGGTGAGGAATTTGCTTGAGAGCACCAAACATGGGACATTGAAAGGTGGAAGAAAGTTTTATTCTCCGATCAGAACAAATGAAACCTTGACGGTCCTGTGGCTATGGCCTGTGGGGTTCCCCATGTGTCAATCTTGGGACCCCTATTGTTCAATCTGTACATGCTTCCTTTAGGCCAGCTAATAAGCAGCTGCAGTGTGTCCTACCACAACTATGCAGACGACACTCAGATCTACGTGTCACTGACGACCGGTGAGCACGGTGCCGCAGTTTCACTGCATCAAACAGATCAGTGTGTGGACGCAAAACAACTTTCTCCAGCTAAACTCGGACAAAACTGAAATCATTGTCTTTGGCCCACAGAAACAAAAAGAAAGTTTCATCAGCCACCTTGAGACTTTCTCTAAAGCCTAATAATCAGGTGAGAAATCTAAGGGTATTAATGGACTTAGATCTGAACTTTAACAGCAATATTAAATCAATAACATAATCATCTTAATTACCACCCTAAAAAACATTTCCAAAATCAAGGGAATAGTGCCTAAGCCAGATTTAGAGAGACTAATCCATGTCTTTGTCTCCAGCCTTCTCACCGGGCTTTCTAAACGAGCAGTAAAACAACTGCGGTACATCCAGAATGCTGCTGCTCGAGTCCTGACTGGAACCAGGAAATATGACCATATTATTAGCCCAGTACTCAGGTCTCTGCACTGGCTTCCTGTCGCTCACAAAATAGACTTTACACAGAGAATATACTTTTACACAGCCCTGCTTGTGTACAAGTCTTTTCGTGGTCTTGCGCCAAGGTACATCTCTGACATGTTAGAGCCACGTAAACCATCTTGAGCTCAAATTGTGCTTTATAAACAAACTTAACTTGCCTTGCATGGCTTGCTTTGCTGTTCCCGCGAGCATCCTGGAAACACTGGTATCAAGCACGCCCCAACCAATTATTTTAGGTGATTAAGCTACTCATTACTGACTTCTTTTTTCAACGTTTATTTATGTTTTACGGGTTTTTTTGTTGTTGTTTTTTTAGAGCTACGTTCTTAAACTTTTGATCAACTGATGGACAGCCTATTTCACTTAAATGCTTGATTGCAATAGATTGCGTACTGATTTTTTTTGTCTCACTCCCATTTCTTCTTTTTGCATTTTGAAGCTCTACTTAAAACCTCCAACAGTGCAATTCTTGCAATTCTTCAACTGGTCTTAAATTTTGATCAGGAGTGCACTTTGTCCTTTTTACAATTAATAATGGAATGGAATGGAATGGAAGTGTAATAATCAGTAGTGTCGTTTTCCATTAGCAGGGCATGCTTGCAATAGAGTCTATCCTGTTCTGGTCACATGTCAGATGTCACTATTGTAGGTGTCTATCTCACATTGTGATGAGGCATCACATGTCCTGATAAAATATACTTTCTGGTCATTTTGTGGCAGAGAGTTTGTGGTTCGGTCCTGCTCGCTCCCTGAGATTCAATATGTCCTTTTTAAAAATGCACAAGTAGGGCAAGCGAGGCGCACAGCCTTTGCGTGACTTTCTGCAGGAGCTCACCGTCCCTTTGGGTGGTCAGGCAATCGATGAAAGATTCACTTAAAAGCAGACCTACTTTACCTTTCTGAGTAAACATCCAACAAGCACCACAATCTTGAAAGATATGAGTAAATAATGAGGTCTATTTGGGCTATATACCACACTGATCACACCACCTTGTTTTTTTTACATTTCGTGACCAGCAGCTGATGTAATCTCTTCCAGGCGCAGCAGGTCTGACCTTGAAGTCGCTGCCCCCCTGGCGGGCTTAATAGAGGAAGTGGACTTTTAGGGCGAGAGCTAACACAAGATGTCTAGCATGGCAAATGAACATTTAAGTCCCATTAAAAGGGTTGGATAAAAGTAACAGAAGTTTAGTGTGAAGAAAAATGACTTCATAAAATGTGTACAGGCATAACGTGCTTTCCTGTACCACCCGCACACGGGGAGAACATGCAAACTCCACACAGAAATGCCCAAGGGAGAATCGAACCGAGGTCTTCCTGATGTCCAGGCTGTTACTGTATTGGCCAACGTGCTAACCACTAGACCACCGTGTAGCCCCCCCATGACAACATACCATTAGCAATTGGAGTCAGTTATTCACAAAAATTGCATTTTCCGTAATGGGATCTAGCTCCATGTTTTTAGAATCATTTGTTGTCTAACTATGATGACAATTCCAAAGGTCCCCTATTTTTTCATATTCCAAATCATAGTATCCGGAATTATTCCATTATCTGGATCAGTCTTTGATATTTTGTAGAACCTGTAGGAAACGTGTCCTGTATTTTTCTTCTGGCCCTTTTTTTGTGGAGTTCTATGCACAAATGCGGAAAACGGTCCTATCTCGCAATGTTAAAGAAAAAATCCTGGATCTTCCACATCCCATTTCTGACCATTCTAGAAATTTTCATTCAAATCCACTCAGAACGTTTCAAGTTATTTTGCACACAAACACACAAACAGATAAAAACATAACCTCTGCGCTTGGCGGAGGTAATAATGCTCAGAATTGACACAGTCAATGTGTTTATTATTATTTTGCTGTGCAATTGTGCTACATCATACTGAGGAGTGTTTCTAATATTTGCCCCCTTAAGTTGCTAAAACAGCAGGACGGCAGGACGGGGCAGTCATATAGGAATGAACACTAAGACCATGTCCACACAAACACGGATATTTTCAAAAGCGCACGTTTTCCGCTCACCGGTGTCAAAAACAGAATCTCCTTCCACAAAGTTGTGTTTCAAATCTATTTCTGTCCACCCGAATACGCATTCACAGGCTGTCACACACATGCCAAGATAATGGCACCATGGACTCAAGGCTCCGTTTTTACGGAGAAAAACCTACGTTTGCGTGTGGATGAGAGGCCAAAACGCATAGAAAAATATGTGTTTTTTTTAAATCCGTATTTGCGTGGACATGGCCTAAGGAGGACATGTGAGTGGACAGAGGGTACCCTCCTCTTAAAGCCACCAGTAGCAATTACAGTACATACCCACAAGAGCCGTGTCTTTGTGCCCTCAAGACAAGGCCTGTTTCATTATGCATTTCCCAGCATATGGCTGCCACTAGTTGCTGCATATTGAATTTCCACCTCAACAAAAGCTTGCCGTTCAATACTGCAGCCAGATAGACGAGACAGCCAAGTCAGGTTGAAGTCTCTTATTTCTACGGCTGATACACAACATAGACAAATATATTAGGACTCGTGGCTGGAGCTTCTGCGTGGAAAGCTGGCTTTAGGAGTGTGTTTCGTTCTTAGCTTTTATGAAGCTAAGTGGAAAACCTTGCCCAAATTGTGTGGTGTTTGCATGCATTGTATGTGTGCATGGTATGTCCTTATTGTCTCCAATGTTAAAATAAAGACAGCATGTGAATGAAAGGTATGCCTTTATGTATGTCTTTCCTACAGACACTAGAGGGCACTATGGATATGTTATTCCATCAAATATTCTTTCCTCTCTCACCATTCAAACACATTGGGCTGATTTAGTTAGGTCATGTGCAAAGTGGAAGTGGGAATCAGGTTTATCTGTTTCATAATCCATGGGAATTGGAATGTGTGTGTTTGCTTGCATGTGTCAAAGAGATCACACTTTTGCATGTGGAATAATGTTGCCAACGCACTGTGGATGTAAGTGCAACATAAGTAATGTTATGGTGCGTCGTGTGTCAGTGCAGCAAAGATGTAAGTGAGGGTATCCGTGTGTTTGCTCTGAAAAGACGATGATTTCCCAGCTTGTGTCAAATGCATAATTTGTGTCTTGCAGTAATCTGTTCCATGGGTGGGATTTGCTTCGTTTTCTCTGGTTCCGTTCCTTTCCTCCTACTCTCCCTATCATTTTATTCCCTCTGCTTTCCTTCCCTTTCCATCCAACTTTTTCATTTTCTGCTCATAGATTTCTTTGCCCTTTCATTTGCTTGCAAATCCAGGAAATAGCCGCCGCCAAAGGGGCCATAGTTTGCAGTGGTGCTTTGTTATGTAATAGATAGATAGATAGACACGTTATTGATCTCCTAGAGAAATTCACAATAACGTATTAACCAGAGGTGGGAGAAGGTCAGCGTTTTGCAAATCTCAAGTAAAGACGTGTAAGTCCAAGTCAGGCTTGAAATTTTCGAGTCCTTACAAGTAGGGTTGTGAACAATAAACCGAAGCGACAAGCGAGAGATGCGGCTGCGTCGTTAGCAGCCTCCTGGACGGATAAGAAGAACCAGCCATAAATCCTCAGATGAATGGATTGTAGAGACGTGCACAGTACGTCTCTTAAACGGGAAAGATTTGCAACACATCAACAAAACATATGTCCATTATAGCAATCTAATTGATCTTATTTAGTATGTATTGTTATTGTTATTAAAACTAAGACAGGAACAACATCAAATCAAGCCACCATCCACCAGTAGCAGCCTGAGATGCCCATCATCACTCAGCCATGTCATCAAATCACACCATTATGCATTCCCACATAGTATCAGCATTTGGGCACCAATAAGAGGTGAAAGAAAAATGGGAAATTAAATACAGTATAGCAGTCGATCTGTGCAGCGAGGGAGAAAGTTAGGCCGGCGAACAAAGTGAGACAATTTATTTTAAAGTGTTTTCTGATTACAGAAAACACTTGCTTGGGGATGTGATTTATACATTTGAAAATACTATAGGAGTGCCACTTTTATAGAATTGGCTTTTTATTTTATAATGTAAGATTAATGTCTACATATCGAATCGAATCGTATCGTTTGTACTCCGTATAGAATCGTATTGAATCGTATCTTAACCCGTGTATCTGCACTGTTTAGTGTCTCCCAAATGACACGCCGTTTTTAATTGTTTCATTTTTTAAATAAAATAAGAAAAAGTGTCCTGACATAGCATTCTGGATTTATGTCATCCGCACATTCGCTGTTTGTTCGTAAACCTGATTGGGTGCTAATCGATGCATTCAATGAGGCCGATTCAAAGGGATACGCTGTAGCCTTGCTTGAAATTACATAATGATGGCGTTAGTTGAATACACAAGTCATCCGACTAAGGTCCGGGTCATGTCAAATTCCAAGTCAAGTTGCAAGTCTTTGATGATATTGTCAAGTCGCGTCCAAAATCATCGAAATTGTTGCGTGACTTGAGCCTACACCTCTGGTATTAACAGATGACCTGTTGCTGTATGTCCCATCAGGCTGGTCCTCCATCGTGTCCTCGCCAACGCTGCTGTGTGTATCTTACGTCACCCTGTCCACATCAGAACCAACAAATCAATTGCAGAGGATGCTCTGGTCACTTTTAAAGTAGTGCTCTCCAGTATTTATCCTCGCTAATTAGCGCACTTCATGGTCAAGAGAGAGCTGTCTGCTAAGTTGTTTGTGTGCCTGCCTGTGATGACTCACTCAGCAAGCCCAAAACAAGCCCATTAAAACTCATTTGGCAACACAAGGAAAGCAGATTCATTGCCCATATAATTAAAAAAAACAAACAACTAGTAGTTGATTTTATTTGCTGCAACAACAGCGCAGTAAAGGAGCTTTTACATACCGGGATTAGTAAGGGGAGGTTTGTTGGTTAAGTGATTTATAGAGTGTGATATAATTAAGAAGACTATTAGAAGTGGGCTCGGGGCAGCTGCACACTTCAGTGGAGTGCATTGCTAGCTCAGCAAAAGTTCATCCTCCAAAGGCTTCCAAGGAAAACTATGACATGGCACTTTCTCTTCCTCCTGCAAGGATTAAAACTTCTTAATTGGCGCTGATTAGTAATGCAAATGGAGACGCCAATATACCCAGTTGTAAAACTACAGATTCAATTAAATTAATGCATGCAAGAGCTGTGGCGTTCTCTTGGGGCTCAACAATGAGCAATGAAGTGCTTCAAGCGTCACAGTTTCACGCTGAAATGCGAAGTCACGTCACTTGGCTTTCATGATTCAATAGTCTTGTACATGCTGATTAATATCTGTGATAATGAACAAATCCAGATGCTGATGAAGCAACCATTGCCTTTTGAGATGGTGCTATTCCAGTGGCGGGCGGTACGTTTGGTACCTGGGCTTTTAGTCGAGACTTAATTGGACAAAATTATTTTCAGTAGACACTGATTTAAATAAATAAATAAAAGTGCCGTACCGGGGCCTCCAGCCACGGTCGCCCATGTTAAGCAGTGATGTTTTGGCAGCCATTTTATAATCTTTTGGACAAATACTGATACCACATGGGAATGATTGGTAAGATCTGATGACATTATTGAGTGCTAATGTGCATATTTGTTCTGTGCAAGGTAATAATCTCCAGGCTCGTACTGGTGGATGGTGGGTCTGTATTCATTTTGTGGTTTTAATTTGATGTTGTTCCTGCCTAGGTTCACACAATACATAATAAATTAGATTGCTATAATGTAGGATACCTCCTCGTTCCGCCGAAGATTTATGGGAACACGAGCCGTGGGATCGTCCAAAATCACACACTACTCGTCACATTTTAGTCATCAAAAAGCCATGTTTAGCTTGTCACCGTTTTAGTCATGGAGTTCGTCAACAAAATAATTTTGTCATGGTCATCATTGACGAAAACAACCCTAGTGTTTCAACACAATAAGTGTCTGTATGGATAATAGTGTGCTTATCTTCCAATACATCGTCACCGATACGCCTGACCTACATCAATGTTTGTAACTTTCCACCAGTGATCGGCGGTCCACCTGTGCTTGCAAAGTTTGCACTCAGCCAAATGTAACAAGCGTCTATTGACGTCAGACAACGTGTTAATGGAGAATAACAGCATCGCTTTTTCCATATGATAGCCAGTGACGTGTCATGTTATGATTTCAAGCCCACTTTTTTCACTGCCTTTAGAGATGATGTTCTTCTACTATCCTTTCATTCATTTTGTAGCCTAAGATCCACACAAAGCTGTATAATACCACACATTTAAGGTTTGCAGATTAAATATATATATCTTTGTTCTCTATGAAGAAGTATCTTTTGTCCTTGATAACTTACAGTAGATGGTGTTCTTGGTGGTGTTGAGATGCTGCAAAGGACACGACACTTAATCGTTTCCATTCACAGAACTCCCAGCAATCCCAAACAAAGGGCGTCTTCTGTCATGAGAAGTCCGAGCGTGTGTGTGTGTGTACTTTGAACTTGGCAGTGGGAAAAAGTGTCTGCATTAATCCACTCACTTGTTTGCGGCCTCTTCATGTCCGTCTTCGTGCATATGTGTGTGTCTGACGCCAGCAATACGGGATTACCCATGAGGCATTGTGCCACTGTTTTCTGTACGAGTTAACACAAAGGCTCTGTTTGATGCTGAAACGCGTTAGAAGCCAGTAGATCAAATATGCCCCCGGGTGGGTAATGGTCTTCATTGTCAGCGATTTGCGTGGCGTTTGTGTCCTTGGTTTGACTCGTGGGAATGAGGTACTGTTTGGCCTTGTGAGTGTCATGTTTCATGTGTCGTGTCGTTTTGCGGTGTGAAAGTCCCACATTGTGAGCAGGCGGCATACGTGTGAAGTCATTTAAGGCAATGTTATCATCAGAAGCTGCAAACACCCGATTTCATTCTCTGTACTGTCATTTCATTGGAAACTGAAGTAGAGTACATGTGACTCATTCAATGCTTCCACAGACACTGGGCCACAACATTAGGTACCCCTCTGCAGTCTACAGCAGGCGTGGCCAAACATTTTGCACCGAGGGCCACAGAGTGAAAAATGAAAGGATCCAACGATGATGATTTATTGCTAAGAAGTTATATATATACAGTATTTTAAGAGAAAAAATGCATCTCAGTTTTGTGATGTAGGTGAAAAAATGTATTAGTATCAACTTATTAGTATCTTGAAATGTTCCAAATATTTCAACTTTCTTCTTAAATAAGAGCAGTTTGTAATATTACGGCTTTATTCTCATAATAAAAGAGCAGCTGGAGCGTAGATCACAAGGAGCCACCTGCTGTGGCCCAGCAAGGTGCACTGTATTCGGGAACACGCTCCGAGCAGCCGGTGTGACGCCACGAATGTCCCTGGCAAACATTTTGCACTTTTCGAACGCCATGGCACAGCATGCCCCAGGCGTGGTAGCGATGTGGCCTTTCAGGTGGCTGATAAGGTTTTTTTGTGTGCTCGACGGGGTTTTTTCTCCCCCTCATTGTGGACCATATGGTACAACTATAAAAATGTCTTCCTGTGAAAGTGAATTTTGGTTTACAAGGGAGTTCAGGGGAAGTTACGGCAGGCTGTGAACGTCACAGGCAGGAAAAGAGCACTTGATTTGCTCACCCCCGCACAGTACGGGTAATCTCGCCTCATTGGAGTGTTTTCAAATAAATAAAAAAATGTAATCGATTATCGGAACCATTTTTTCTGGTATCAGATACATCTGTGTGACGTCATAAGTCCCTCATATCGGTCCGATAATTATCGTGCACCCCTAGGCTATTATTTTGGAAATCATAAAATTCACTCTATATGACAATGTTTTGTTTTTTTTATCTCGACTAATGATTTGGAGTGCATGAGAAAATGGAAAGGAAAACATAGATGTCTTTGACTTTTTAAGAAGTACGTTGCACCACACAGCAGTCTCATCAGAACCAATATTGGAATAACTGCTCAGCCCATGATGAGTTCAAAGAAGAGTACGACAAGTGTAACACAAGTGGGTTTTGCACCAACAGCTCACCGACCTGTTTAAAGCGCGTGCAGAGGTAGATAAACCTGCTGGTTACTGGCCATGCTGAAGACTAACCCCTGCCGTCTTATGGAGTTTAAAACTAAAAACTACAGCCCGGTTAGAATGAGCGTGAATTTTGTAAACCGCAAAGCCAATGGGGGACTCGTGAATTGAAAATGAGCACCAAAAATCCAACACTGAAATGCTTTTGTACATGGCGTGCGGCAAAATAACTTGTAAATATTGAGTTTTTCTCTCCTCTGCGCCTTCCTTGCAACACGAGGTTCTCCAGCTGTGTGTGGCAGAAAATGAGCCCCTCCTTCCCCACAGAGTCAACAATCTGTAATCTTCTGCTTGCCATTGTTCGCCACCAAAGTGCCCTGTAATTGGCGTCTTCTTTTTAGCGTATAGTACCTTCTGTTGTTTTGTTTTTCTTTTTGTTTTGTTGTTTTGCTGCTCGCGCACTGACCAAACTTAAACATGAGCCACTTCCTAAAGCATCATTTTTCCGTCTAAGTCCTGTTATTCTTAGCAACTCCACTGTACGTCTGGGGGTGTTTGAAGGACATGCAGAGCATTCATATTCATGCATGGTTTTCATGGTAAACCATTACCCCAAGGATTAAGGCGGCAACACTTCCATCTCACTCACTCCCAGATTTTGAGAAGACTTTGTGGTGCATCAAAGGCAACGGTCGACCGGCATTTTTGAACAAAAAAACAAAAAAAACTACAGTCTATTCACCCAAACACTGCTTTCATGTTGGGCTGCGACTTAGCAGCGATTATCGCATGTGACAAAGATTGTCAGTGGCCTTTTCTAATAAAACAGGCTGTTCATTATTAACCGACTTATCGTTGTCGTCTTCTTCATCGCCTCCTCCCTCGTCAACGGCTGACGTTGCACCAGCAACGCATCCAGTTGACAGCCAGCGTGATCAAAGAGTGGGACTAATCCCCAAAACAACATCAGGCTACGTATGAAATATTTAGATGGCACGGAGCAAGACAGTCGAATGAGAAGAGAGCAAGGAGCGAGGAGATGACTTGGATCCAGTCTCCTCCTCCGCAGTGTGAATTTGATGCGGTTCATGTTTTTTTTGGTGATCAGCTGCAAATGTTCCTTCTGTTTCTCCTCTACTTTTTATATCGCAGTGATCCATAAAAGAATCACTGCGATGCTCCGTGCCAGGAACACCTGCTTTGATTGAAACTTGGAAGCATGGTTTAATCTGTTTTTGGGAAGCAGACAGGTCAAATCGTGCAGTGTTGTTTGTCTGATTAGTGCATTGTTGATGCATCAGGCTCTGATTACATCAGCTTGAGGTATCATCATGCTTTCACAATAGAAAATTAGAACAGATTATGTAGGCTGCAAATATTGAGCAGAATAATGACACAATAGTGAATCAGAGTGTTAAAAAATGCATTTTTAGCCTAGTTTTTCACTTGCTGTGATATCCTCTTGCCTACCTCAAAGCTGTTATTAACACAGGTTTAATTCAACGTGCATCTATAGAGGGAATGGTGTACAGCAGGGGTATATATAGCCATATATAGGGGCCATATATAGCTATATATAAAGCTGGAAAAACACTGCTGCTATTAAAACTCCAACAAGGTTTTATGGTTTTCTATCACTGCTGTGAGCCTGTAGTCCATTCAGGATAACATGTAATACTTACAGTATTTTGCTCATTTTAAGCATTATCGGAACTTCCTTCCTGGGCGCACTGATTTCACATAGCAACATAGAAAGGAACGCTACGCCTAGCTTCAAAAACAAAACCACAGCAGCAGTGGCGGCAGCGCCAATATGTAGCGTTACCTTTCGCTAGTGGCCTGCGGCATTGCCAGCGAGTGTGTGGTGAAGCTAGTCGCAAGCCGGCTAGTACCTAGCCAGGGTGGTGTGGCGAGGTGTCACTACGCCAGTGAAATAATTCTCGGGTATAACAATGTTAATAACACTAAAGTAAGAATGCCGCTGTAGCTTGGTTAGTATGCAGGTCACATGATGTAAATGGAGCGTTTGTTGGCGGTTTTGGAGGTTTTTTCAGAAGGCTTTGCAGGCGGTTTTTATACCTTTAGAACACACAGGAAAGAGAAAGACGTGTTCATGTCTCATGTAAGGATTGTGGATGACTTTTTTCTTTTAATATACCCTTCTTCATTCAGATGTTACGCTATTCTTCCCAAGAACATGCATCATTGAAATAATAACACTTAATCAACAACTAAAACAATATTTATTGCCTTTTTGTCCTTGAAATAGTTGACATTTGTACAAAAGACGGCACGCAGCTTGCATCACATCACGGTGGGAAAAACCTTGGATGTGTGACGCGTGTGAGGTCCCACCAGAGCAGGAAACACAAAAGGAATGTGTGATAGCTTTCCTGGTGATACAAAGTGACTCCTTTTGTGTTGTGGCGTTGTTGATAATGAGCGCAGATGGGTGTGTGGTGAGATAATTCTGGAACAGCTAACCAACGCCCTCTCGTAAAATAGTCACCCCGCCACATTGTGTTCCCACCAAGAATAGTTGAGCTTTAACTCTAATTGTATTTAAGGTTTTGTAGGTTTGAAAGAGTATTAGAGTCACACAACATGAACACGCATGAACACACACGAGCTCGGAAGTGCTCGGGCAGCGGCGCCTTCGTCCCGACAGTCAGCGCTTACTGAGGTGTTTGTTTGGCAAATATAAACAAAACCGTGCAAAATGGGGCACACTCACGGACAGCGTCGCTGGCTACATTGCAAAAACATACATACAGGCAACGTCTGTGTCAAGCTAATGTCTCACACAGATACACCGTACACTACCTGTATACTTCAGTACCATCTAGTGGTTCTAATGTGAATTACACCTCATGAAAATAATGAATGAAAAAAATTGTCACAAAAATCAACCAGCAAAATTTGTTATCGTGACAGGCTTAGGGTCAAAGTACAAGGATAAAACTTGACATAAAATTGAACATGACAGTAACAATTTTTTGTCCTGGAATGACCATAACGATGTATAAATGTTTCGGTGTTTGTGTTTGTCATCACAGCTAATTATTTTCTCAGCATTTTCGCAGCGCAGCGTTTTCCCTGCGTTTGCAAAATGTCACATGACCACATCACCAATGATGAGTGAAGTGGTCAGAGCAAAAAAACCAAACAAAATAAAATGATTTATTCTCATCATTTCAATGTCCAGTCGTCCTTCATTCATGGTGGTTAATTGGTTCCAGACTCGACCGTGATGAGTGAATTTCCGCAAAGTAGGATTCAATATTAATAAACTGAATATTTTCATAGTTAGAGAATCGAAAACCTGTTTACAATCTTTCGAATACGGTTTTTAACATTATTAGAGCCTGTACACATGAAATAACACCCCTATAGTCACCTTTACACTCGTATTGCCTAAAGTCTACGTCCCAACCGGCCGTACAGGCTCCTTTGGACTGTCTACGTGCAAAAAAATGCAAGAAATGCACAGAGGCCGCACGTGGGACGTGCTGATTTTCGAGCTGTAGACTGGCCGCAGAGGTTCTTTGTCATGTCAAACAAACAACTAGAGGCGTTGATGTTTTGCTGGTGTCAGGTTTGGGCAAAATGTGTTGTACAGTATTGTACATCGGTCACTGGGTGTCAGTAATTGTTTGGTGAGACAAAGGCCAGACGTGATTGCCAGACAAGGCATTTATAGCAAATTTAAATTATCTCACAACAGGCACAATAATAATAAACATAGTAACATAGTAACACAGGCTACTCTAAATGTCGTCACTTCCTGTCCTTTGCAGACCTGCCCCATCGGCCACTAAGTGTCCTCCAGGGAACACATTTACTGTGACACACATGAGCAGGATTTTCATTTATGTCTTAAATGGCTTATTTACTCTTATTATGTGTATTATATCGGGTAATACGAATGTAAATCGATTTAAAGCCGCCATTACAATACATTGAGACAATAGCCACCGCAGGAAGTACAAGAACACAAACAAAAATCTTATTTTCTGGGGCTATACCTACTATATTGGGTAATACAGGTGACTATAGGGGTGTTATTTCATGTCCAGAGGGCTCTAATATTGTTAAAAAACCCCTTTCAAAGATCGTAAACAGGTTTTCTACGCCACAAATACGAAAATATTCCATTTATGAATATTGAATCCTACTTCTCAGAAATTCACTTATCGCTGTCGATTTTGCCGCGATAAACGAGGGATGACTCTACACATCTTGACAAACATTCATATTGTTTTGCTTTGACAGTTAATTTCCCTGAAGCCTCAGCCCTGCCCGACGTCACTGACACCTGCGTTCTTGCAGAATAATTGAATAGGTTAAAGCGGTCCTCACTCTTGTCCTCAGTGCTCCAATCTCATTATCTCGTGTACGCTGCGCCGTAGACAGCATCTCATTTTGACATCACCACAGTCAAGGTTTGATGGTTGAGAAGGGAAGTCATTTCCAATTTGATCGAGGTGGATGCGGTGTTGGCAGCAAACGTGATTATAGTTGCAAAGTATTAAATAGACCTTGTGAGCGGATGCGAGTGGTCTTCTCCTTGAGATGAGCTCCTGTAAAAGACTGCGGTCTGGCTAAGAGAGTGACTCGTCCCATGGGGCATTTTGTGCCGTGGTTCAGTGGCCGAGCAGAAGACAGCGGTTGCACTGGGGCGGGCCAGCAGGAAACAGTGGTTTGTTGTGCTGGAAAAAAAGATCGCACAACAGCTGTTTCATAGAATCTAAAAATAGCAGTCAATCATAGCAAACAGATGTGAGTCATGGAGCCGTGTTATGTATTTGAAGATTCATTTGTGCAGATCCCAACAGTGCTGCTTGGGTCTGCAGGAGTTTCCTGATGGACTTGGTGAAAATGATACATTTGTTACATGCTGCACAGGATCAAGGCCAAAAATTCCCAAGCAACCTTCACTGCAAAGTGTCTGACAAGCTGGTTTATGGTCATCGGCTGAAATGATTCTCAACTCGCGACCCAAAAGTGTGTCGCAGTGGGTCACCAGTCTTTGCCTGGGCCAAAAAAATTACGTAATGACCTGATGTCTGTGAATGCACCTCGCATTCTTGTCTGTGTCTCCACGAGATGCGTGCCTTTTTAATGGGTGACTGTATCGGCAAGGACATTGAGTGGAGACATAGCATGTCTCACTGCTGCAACTCATGTTAAATATCAAATATTTTTGCAGTTTGGGTCGCCGCTTGTCATTGAGAGGTGACGGTGGGTCCCGCAGCCAAACAAACCAGTTGAGAACCACTGATCTACTGCAGTAGTCCACGCATGTTCACGCTAATCTTATTTATTTATCCCCCAGTAGTCACTAGCATGTGAAAAGTCCAACTGTGAATTATGGATTTTGAAAGCGTCTTAAATCGTGAAGATAGCACACTCCAATGAAGGTCTTAGTCCAGTTAACTGCTGAGTGTCTTGAAGTGGTTTACAAAAGCAAATGCAACGCTGTGGTCTCCAATTAGCATCGGGTCAAAAACACTGGCATTGACAGTAGTGGCTGTAGGTAACCTCCTGAATGTGTTTTTTTTTAAGTCATTAGAGCCATTAATGATGCCTGAGCAGATTGGTCCTTTCCACGATTACAACATTGGTATTGTTGCTGCTGTGTTGTGCAGTAAATGACTATGCTGTCAAAACAAGCTTAGCACACGTTTTTCATCCATTAGCATTGCGTCTTTAGCATCTTAGCTTGTCTTGGTGAGACAACTGATGCACTGTTGCGGTTGTTGTTGTTGAGCAGCTTCTCCGCAAGGCAAATTTGGGGTGTCCAAACTTTTCCTAGCGAAGAATCAAAGAATGTGGGAGCCACGTTAATATGTTTCATTTTGCAAACCAATCCATGTTCAGGTAGATATGCTAACAAGTTACACTCCTGTTGAAAATCTGAAGATCAGTTGAAACATTGCAAAAACGAGCATTTTCCACGGTTGGGTCTTAACTCATTCAATACCACAGACGTATTTAAACGTTTTTATGAACCCGAACGCCGATCCCAAAGACGATTTCCGTTTGTTTTGTTTTTTTGTGGGAGAAGGAAAAAGAGGTAATGACACAAGTGGATGCTAAAAGATGTCACAGTTAGAGCATTTTTAAGCGATCAAAACGACCACAAGGTGGCAGAAGTGCCTTTGATAAGAGCTCGGCATGGACCTTTTTCATGTAAACACACACTTGACAGGAAGGAAGAAGTGTAGCGTGCAGAAGGTTATGCATTGTAGGGACATTTCAACGCGTGCACACACACAGTTTAGTTCCAAATGTGAAAAATGTTGACGTAAAACAACCCTTTTTTGTATTGGTTATGTCGTGGTATAGTTGTTTAGATATTTTAACTGTCACAAAAGCAAAAAAATGGTGTCAAAGTGAAAGTTATGTTTGAAATGTATCTTTTCACAAAAAGCTGGATTTCTCCCTTTTCTAGTTAGGAACTGATATTTTCCTGAAACGTACCTACGTTCTACTGCTGATTACTTAAGGCCAGAGTCTAACGTTTCTTTTGGTTTATAGAGCCATAGAACACAATATCCTGTGTGCCTTGAAAGATCAGTCAAAATCATCTAAAATGGCCGCTACTGAAGGGGTGGAATTTAGAAAAATGGCTGGGATTGAATGAGTTAAGGAGGTTCTAAGTAGAGCTTCAGAATGCAAAAAAGAAAAAAATGGAAGTGAGACAAAATTAAAAAAAATGAGTAAGCAATTTATTGCAAACAAGCATTAAAGTGAAATAGGTTATTCATCAGCTGAGCTTCTCAAAGCCAAAATTGTGGATTCAGTGTTACTTTCTGTCCGGTATTCACACTGTCATGACCTCCAACAACATGTGAGCTACTTCAACTTGTGTACACAGCCAGGAAATGGACACATTTATTTCTGCATCCATTCAAATACATCTATGAATCCTTTCAATCTGTTTTATCTTCACGTATGTGTTAAATAAGTGATAGTTGCTCATATTTTCATTGTTATATTGACTTGCATGTGCAACATTTTGGCTGATTAAAAGTTCTGGCTTCTTGCAAACTTAATGAACTGAATGAACCTGGTCGCCATCTGCATGGAATTAGTCTTTTATGACTAGACATTATAACTAAGTGAGTGTGTGCATTTACATAGAGTTTGATTGGATTAGATGAAGCTATAAAAAGCACACGGGGGAGATCGTGGCCACTGCAGTGCATTTTTAATAATAACTTTATGATCCTCTTGAAAGTTGGGTTTGTTCCTCTAGGCTCTTTATAGTAACATGCCTTTGTGCCTACTTCGCCTGTTTGTCTGATGGGTGTCTACACGACATTGTACAGGATGTATGTCTGCGTGTACGTTCGTTATATGCACGTTTA
The DNA here is from genome assembly GCF_027744805.1 of Dunckerocampus dactyliophorus. Classification (NCBI taxonomy): domain Eukaryota; kingdom Metazoa; phylum Chordata; class Actinopteri; order Syngnathiformes; family Syngnathidae; genus Dunckerocampus; species Dunckerocampus dactyliophorus. The sequence continues at coordinate 29,575,688 of NC_072829.1, forward strand.
TTTTACTGGTCTGCTGCATTGTTGGTAATGTTGGTAATGTCCCCATAATAGGGGAATTCAAGGATAAGGATTCAGTTCTTTTTCAGTTCTCTTTTTGCCCAGAAAAGGGCGGAGGAGTTTAAGTACCTCGGGGTCTTGACTGAAGGATAGAACGCGAGGTCGGCAGGCGGATTGGTGCTGCGTCTGCATCGGTCTGTTGTGGTGATGAGGGGGCTGAGCCGAAAGACGAAGCTCTCAATTTATCAGTCGATCTACGTTCTTACCCTCAGCTATGGTCATGAGCTTTGGGTCGTGACCTAAAGGACAAGATGGCGGGTACAAGCTGGATGAAATGAGTTTTCTCCGTAGGGTGGCTGGGCTCTCCCTTAGAGGATTAAGGTGAGAAGCACTGTCATCTGGGAGAAACTCGGAGTGGAACCGCTCATTGTGAGGAGCCAGATGAGGTGGTCAGGATGGGGAGGTGTTCAGGGCACGTCCGACTAGCAGGAGGCCTCGGGGAAGACCCGGGACACGTTGGCGAGACTTGTCTCTCAACAGGCCTGGAAACGCCTTCGGAGCTGGACGGGGTAGCCAGGCAGAGGCAAGTCTGGGCTTCCCTTCTTAAGGCGGGGTTTTACTTTCCGCTCGAAGGAGCCGCACGGAAATCGGCTCAAGAGACCGTGTGTGACTTTATACTCGCGTCTGCTCCCAAACTGCAGGGGGCAGTGTATCGAAAACACGCGTCTAGCACGGTACCAAACTAGAGCGGAAGGAGTTTGCCGTTGTTTACTGGACTACCAACATGCCGACGCTCTGGCGTCTGCTTGTTGAAGAAGAGGAATTGTGTTGTATTTATTTGCTGCTGCGACAGAAAAGGAATCGAAGGTGATCCGCTCGTCCTTTGAAGAGGAGTGCTGCAATCGCAGCTGGTCATTCTTCCCACCACAGGGACTTGTGCCCCTGCAGGAGAATTAAAAGGCATGCTGAACACGGCGAAACTAAATCAAAAACAAAGAGCTTGACCCAAAACACAGCTTGTTTCAGTGTTTATGCTTAAACTACTGTGCGTCAGGGTAGGTCAACTTGGAGGTGCACGGAGCGGGAATTTTCCGCATGAAAAGGGCTGCTTGAGGGGGCGTGGGTGCGTGGGTGCGAAAATGACGTAATTTGTCCACAGAGCCACACGCACCTTGCAGGGGTGGAAAGCATAAAGCAGGCCCCCGTGACCCGACCTCAGATAAGCGGAAGAAGATTCAAGATTCAAGATTCAAGAGAGTTTTATTGTCATGTGCATAGTAAAACAGCAGTTATACCATGCAATGAAAATCTTATTCTGTTCATTCTCCCAAGAAAAGAAAGAAAACAAATGAAAGAATAAGAACATAAGAAACATAAACACATAAACATATATACCAATAAATTAAGCAACAACAACAGAAGAGACATTAATACAAGTAAATAATACAAATAAATAAATAAATAAATAAATAAATAAATAAATAAAGTGCTATGAGTGTGTGCGTGTGTTGCGTGCGGCGTGTGCGAGTGCTTCGTTGAGAAGCCTGATGGCCTGTGGGTAAAAGCTGTTTGCCAGCCTTGTGGTCCTGGACTTCAAACTCCTGTAGCGTCTGCCTGACGCTACAGGAAGATGGATGCATGAATGGATGGATTCAGTGCTTTGTTAGAAACAACAATGGGATTTGTGTTACACACAAACCAAATATGTTTGGACACCTGCTGAAGTGACAGGATGGGCCTTGTTGGTGTAAAAGCGACCTAACTTGCATAAAGTAAAATATGGCAAGCGTTTAGTTTGAAACCGTACAGAAATATACGATATTAGAGTCATATTTTCCAGTGTTTCCACCCACACTAGAAACAGACCACGCAGCCTATGGAACGCCAGGAAGGGTCGTAAGTGCGAGTGGACTGGTTTTGATGTTGGAGATGCCGCCTTGCAGCTGGAAGGTATACATCTGAGGATGTCGGTTTATGAGGAAAAAGCAGGGTAGCAGATTGTTGGACTTTTCCATCACGGGAGAACCATTTGTTTGTCTGTCAGTGTCGGCCAAGTGAAGACAGCTGTGTCGACAGATGTGCTTTCCTTGTTCAAGGCTGTGCTAACACGCATTCTGCAGCTGGACTAATAACATGTTTTATTTATTTCTTTTATACGTGGACATTGTGCTCGTGTTCATTATCACTCCGCACAATTCTTACTACTTCCCTTCCATCGTTCATTTGTATATTCATGCGTGTCTCATCCCTCCGTCTTTGTGTCTCCCTCTCCTTCTCCAGCCCGTCTGTGTCTACACCGCCGCTGCTCATCGCTAACTAGGCTGCCTCCAAGCCCACAGGTACCGCACGGCCCCCCCCTCGCTCCCTTCTCCTGCATCCACTTCATGCTCTATTTTTAGCAGCGCCATGCCGGATCCTTCCCGGGGATTTTGTCTTTCTTTCTCCCTCCCAAACTCTCTTGCCGAGTGGGAGCACCAGTACCTGTTTGATCATGTATGCTTCCTCATTAGCTTTTATTTTTCGTTTTTTATTAAGGAGAAAGTGCTAATTTGATGAAATTAGGGCTCTCTGTGGAACATGAACCCTGTATTGCATGTGAGGCGCCTGCAGTGAATTATTTGCCGATTGAATCGGAGAGAAGCGTCTGCAACTCCTCTCAAAGCGGAGACGTGAGCACTTATATAGACACATATGTTAGAAAACAGAACAGTCAAACCCCTTTTTCGATGGAGATTTTTGCAAAAATGTTATCATACAATATTGCTTGAAAGAAACGCCACATTTTACGATATTTAGTTTACACCAGCCGTGCACGATAATTATCTGACTGATATGAGGGAACAGATCACTTTAGCCCTCCGGCAAACTCTTTTGCACTTTTCAAACGCTGTGGCCGGAGTTTTTGTTTTTGTGTTCCTCTGAAACAGTGAGGAAGTCCCACATGGTCGACGCCATGTTTGTTTACAAGTGAGCTCAGTGCAGCGCGTCACAGAAAAGGAGCGCTTGATTTGCTCACACTAACCCACCTATAGCACACTACGAGTGATCTGGCCTCATTGGAGTTTTTTTTTAATGTTATCAGATTTATCGGAATGATGGAATTCCTCATATCGGCCCCATAATTTCAAATAACCCACCAACCCACATTAGTGATGTCTAGTGGTGAGAATAGTACATGTAACCATGATAGAGTGAGGGAGCAATGTTTGAACCGTGATGTAGCGAGGGACGACTGTATTCCGCATTGTTTTCTGCATGTAAAATGTGGTTATTGTATGTGTTTTGTGTTCATGTTTGTGGGTGTCTGGGATGGATGAATTGGATTTACATTATTTCTTATGGGAAAAAATGATTGTGTTTTCCAAAGATTGGGTTTTGGTTGGACTGCTTGGAATGGATCCCGAATGAAAACCAAAGTAGCACTGTAATTGGGTCTCTGGAGTGCTTGCCCAATCATCGAGTCAAATGATATTTGTGACCTGCTTGTGTCAGAAAATGTGTCCTTCAACAAGTCGTTCAGATTTTGGCCCCATTGTGACGTCATGATAGTTTACAGGCGACGACTGTACATCGAACCACCATCGTGTCAGCGAAAGCTAAGCAGGGCTGCAGTGCTATTGGCTGCACAGATCGACATGCATCATTGCACCTCCCAGCCACAGAGGACATCAGAGCAAAGTGGATCCATTCTATTAAAGGGTCCGTACATCAGATCTGACTTCTGCTTCAATGGCTCATTTGCTGCTGCGCCAAAACAGGCCGCCCTGACCGGGGCTATCTCAAACTGTGCTTTAACAGAAGCTGTTTCAATCTGTGAACAAATTGATAATATGTCTCATTTTCAGTCACGTGTCCTTCAGACAAATACTTGTTTGGAATTCACCCTCCTCCACGTTAACTGTTTAAAGGCCAGGTCACGTTTTGAGGTCAGTAGTACTTTGTCAGCCTTCAAGCATCCTGTCACAAAGTAATGATCCTTGTGTGTGTGTGTGCGTGTGTGCGTGTGTGTGTGTGTGTGTGTGTTGCCAGCGGTGGCATTTTGACTAAGCGCAGACCTGCCTTGCAGCATTCCATCATGATTCCCCCATGCACCCTTCACGCAGGTAGGCGGCCGCAAGAGAATCCATTTGTCAAACTCTCAGTCCTTTATGGCGACAGACAGCCACCGCCAGTGGGATGATAGAGGTAATAATACGTACTCTACCCAAAAAACAACATAAAGGCAGAGAGACAGAGAGAGAGCACATTATTTAGCACAATTGTTGTTTAGACTTCCAATCTCTGTTGTTTTTGAAGTAGTCGAAGTCAAAGGTCAAATCCGGTCACCTTCGTGTCACATTGCGTTATGGATGAGGTTTCCAGCAACCTTTTGCAAACTTGTGTCGTTTATTGCTCTACACCGGGAGTGTCCAAACTTTCCAGCGAGGCCCACATAGTGAAAAAGGAAAGGATGCAACTTTGCCACTTTGATACTTTGTGAGGTGACACATGTTTTTTTTTTTAATTTTCCAAACATTTCAACTTTCTTCTTAAACAATCTTTGTGATTTTTTTCCTGGTAATATTATGACATTATTCCCATAATAACATAATGGGAAAGAAAACAGCTGTCATCTTACCAGCATAAGAGAAAATGTTGTGTTCTAACTAGAAAAAAAATTGCAATTTTACGAGAAAAATAATGCCATTTTAGCAGCACAAAGTTGAAATGTTAAAGATTATTTTTAACGTTTTTTTTTTTAAGTCCTAATATTATGTTTGGGGACTATTATATCATAGTCCCCAACCTGATTTTCCAGAAATTATAACTTTATTTAGTTTTGTTTGCTTCTCATAATATTACGACTTTAATACTTCAACTCTGTGCGACTAAAATGAGATGACTTTTCCTCATAATATTATGAATTTATTTTTATAAGTTTGCGGCTTTGTTTCTCTTTTTTGCAGCTGTTTTTTTCCATTTGTTGTTGTTTTTTTGTCCAAACTATTTCAGCTCAAGTACATTTTCTTCTCGTCATTATGACTTTATTCCCCAACCCAATTTTCATAAAATGTCAACTTTATTCATTGTTTTGTTTGTTACTAATAATATTAGGACCTTTAAAAAAGTTTACAAATAAAAAATCACATTATTTTACCTCATAATATTACAAGTTTATTTTTGTAAAATTGCACCTTTTTTTCTTCTTAGAATACGCCTTTTTTCTCGTAATATTTTGACTTTATGCTAGTAAAATTATGGATGTTTTTTTTCCGTTTCTGCTCTTGTTATTTTTTTTATCTTGCAGTTATGACTTTATTCCCATAATATTTTCACTTTATTGTCAGCATATAACTTTTTCCCCAACCTAATTTTCCAAAAATTACTTATTTCGTTGTTTTGTTTTTTTTTGTCATAATATTAGGACTTAAAAAAAAAACGTTAAAAATAATCTTTAACATTTCAACTTTGTGCTGCTAAAATGGCATTATTTTTCTCGTAAAATTGCATTTTTTTTTCTAGTTAGAACACAACATTTTTTCTTATGCTGGTAAAATGACAGCTGTTTTCTTTCCCATTTATGCTGCTGTTGTCCCCCCCCTCCCAACTATTCAAACTTTCTTCTTGCAAAGTTTGTTCTCGTGATTATGACTTTTTTTCCCCATAATATTTTCAGTATGTACCTTTTTTCCCCAACCTCATTTTCCAAAAATTATAATTTTAATTTTTTTTGGTTTTCTTTTTCATACTGTTTCTGTTCCAACTTTAAAAAATAATTTAAAAAAAACAATACATTTTTTCTTGAATATTTAACCTTTATGCTACTAAAATGATGCTATTTTTCCTCACAGTATTATGTTGTAAAATGACAACTTTTTTTGTGAGATGACGTTTTTTTTCTCTTATTATTTTGTTTTTTACTGTAATTTCTGCTGATTGTTCCATTTTTGCTGTTGTTGATTGGGTTGTTTTTTTTTAGTTTTCTTGTTAAATTATGTGTTTTTAATTTGTGCTGCAGGCCAATGAATTAAAAACAAGCCACGGCCCGCCAAAGGGCCCCCGGGCTGCACTTTGGACACCCTTGCTCTAACATGTATTCATTTTCAATATGCAATCGGTAGTACTGAAGGTAGCAGGAGTTGAAGGCCAGTATTTTTATTTGCCCTGTGCTCCCGTTCCGCTAATATAAATGCGGTTTAAAAATGAATGAATGTCAGTCATTGGACTTCATTCCCTTTGCTCTCCTCCTGTGTCCTGCTGTCTCCTCCCCCCTCCAGACTGTGGCGTATGGCTTCTGACAGCTCAGGTAGCCTGCAGCCTCCCTTGGCCACGTACAGCATGAGATGAAAGGCTTGCAGCAGGAGTCGGTTCAAAGATGCCTTCTGTTTCTACCTGGGCTGCTTCTTCACGGGCACTGCCGGGCAGATGGAGAGGAGAGAAGGGGTGGAGGAGGAAGAGGAGGAGGCCGAATGTAGATAATGACAGACAAAGAGAAGAAACAACATTGATGACAGAGGTTGCATTTCTCCGGATGCTTAGTGACCAGAGAGACCCTCCTCTTTCCCTCCTCTTTCATAAGTCCAGACGAGAGACCATCAGGAGACTTGAAACAGACTCTGAAAGTCTTGCTCGTCATTTCATGTCCCGAGTCAAACTGAGGTCTCAGTTCACTTGTCAACGTAACAAGCGCCCCCTTCCACAAATTCCACACAACTTGTTATCGCCGGGGATAAAATTCTGCCTGGAGTCAAAATGTATTGCATCATGTATACTAATTTCGGTTTTATCTGCTTCCTTCCGCCACGGACGTGAACAAACACACGTTAGGGACACCTGCATAATCTAAAGATTAGACCAGCAAGGATTGCCTTCCCTGCTCATGTTTATTGTGGTTATTTTACTGCACTGCATCCTAACGGGAGGTGTTGTGTTTTAATGTTTTCGCACTCGTGCAACCAAATGAAGCAAAATACACCAACACAACCTACAACCACAATAAGAAGCATGCATATCAGTTCAAATGGACACGGTAATCTCTGCTTTATTATTTCATTGGTTCCAGACTCCACCGTGATAAGTGAATCTACGCAAAGTCATTCTTTATCAAATAAATATTTTGGTAGTTACAGCATAGAAAATCCGTTTACGTCCTTCTAAATACGGTTTTTAACATCAATAGAGTGCTCTAGAAATGAAGTAACACCCCATAGTCTGGTGCTTGTCTCACCAATCAATTACTGACACCTAGTGGCCAATGTACAATACTGCATTCGCAATTATAATGCAGCATCCTTGTATTTTAGTTCAGTCGTTTGGCCATTTTTATGCTTAAAAATGCTTAATTTAGGCAAAAAATACGTAACATTTGCATTTTTTTAAAACCAACAATAGGCCGTACTAAAGTACGAAACACCATGAATTATTAATTAATACATGCTTGAAAAACCGTGATAGAGTGCAGCCGCAAAATTCGAAATGTGACGTGCCGATGGATGACTGTAATTGGTTGCAGAACTAACCGTGATAAGTGAATTTCCGCAAAGTATGATTCCTTATTTAGAAATGGAATATTTTCATAGTTAGAGAAAACCTATTTACGACCTTCTAACTATGGTTTTTAACATTATTAGAGCCCTCTACACATGAAATAACACCCCTATAGTCACTCTTACATTTGTTTTACTTAATATAGCAGTCATAATCACAGCAAATAAGCCATTTCAGACATACAGTACATAATAAATATGCAATAAATGCATTCCTGACGTGTGAACAGGGAGTGCTGTCAGGATTCAGATTTGAATTTTAGCTGGATTATGGCCACCACACTGGCCTGTACTGTTATTATTATGATTATTGTCATGATTGATAATGTAAACCTGCAAAAAAAAAAAAAAAAAAAAGCCTGTTGTTGCAGCAATCAAGTTTGGTGCTTGTCTCACAGAACAAATACTGGCACCTAGTGGCCAATGTGCATGACATTCACAAATTTAATGCAGCTTCCTTGTATTTGTATTTTAGTTCAGCCATTTAGCCATTTTTATCCTTAAAAACGCTTAATTTGTAAAAATAAGTGTTGTAATGTATGTAAAACTGCATGACATTTTTGTTTTTTTTACGAATAATAGCCGGTATTCAACCACGAAACAGCATGACTTATTAATTCATGTTTGAAAAACTGTGAACTGTGAATGAAGCTGCAGAATTCAAACCGTGATGTGTTCCAGACCCGATATGTGATATGTGAATTTCCGTGAAGTTGTATTTCTCATTTTTACATGGACAATTTGGTAGTTAGAGCATAGAAAACCTGTTTACAACCTTCTAAATACACTTTTTAACATTATTAGAGCCCTCGTAGTCATATTTATGTTTGAAAAGGCTTAATTTAGGCCGAGAATATGTAAAATTTGATTAACTGTGCATGTTTTTTGACTAATAATAGGCCGTATTCAGCCACGAAACAGCAATAATGTGTCATTTTTTTCAAAAATGGTGATACGTTGGTATGGAATAGTAATGTATTCTGGCATAAATCTTGGATTTATTAACACCAAGCCAATCAATAGTCTTCCCCCTGTAAAAAAGGATTGCCTCGCAAATCAGTAATGCTTAAATACGCACACATGAGCGTCCGTCAGAAAAGTAATTAAGTAGATAATAAAAGTGCGATAATAAAGGGCTCTTTATCCCATACCAACGCTAACTGCTATCACTCTTCACCGTGACTGGAGGGAGGCTGCATGGTGCACCGTCGTGTATATGATGTGTCAACTAGCTGGGTTAACTACCGCAGGTCTGAGCTGGGAGATTGGGCCTCGGGATGCGGAGGTAACATGAACTATCAGGCAGTAAAACATCTGACGGTCGGTCATTATGAGTGACGCAAGAAGGCCGGGAGTCGATCAGGTCCGGACACGTGTCCGACGTCTGCACCATGAAGCGCTCTGCCGTTCCTCTCAGTGGAGGAGGAGAAGTGGGAGAAATGAGACATAATGACAGAATCGGGATCATAAGGAAGAGGAAAATGGGCGATGATTTATGGGCAGATGGTTGTTAAGTCCCGTCTCGGAAAGACATTTTGCTTGATGGCGGCCGTGTTTTTCAAACAACCTTGCCCAAATTTAGCTCTGATTCAGCCGAATACCCTCAAGCGGGGGTGTCCAGACTTTTTCCACCAAGGGCCAGATACTGACAAATCAACGGATGCGGGGGCCACCGTTTCATTTTTGGTATCAACACACACATACAGTAGATCTGCCGAGACGTGCTTTTATGTTTCAAGGGAAAAAACAGCCTGCATCTCAGCTTTGTGACAGCTTTCGGTGACAAAGTGTATTATTAGTATGGGTTTTTATTTTTTTCTTACAAATGCTAACTTTCTCTTGTACATTTTCTATTGTAATATTGTATTTTTATTGGCATAATATTTAGATTTTATTATCATGATATAACTTTCACACAACCCATTTTTTTCTAAAATTGCTACTGTATTTTTACTGTATTGTTTGTTTCTCATAATATTTTTCTTTTAATTACATATTTAAGTCTTTAATATTTCAACTTAATTTTCTCTTAATATTATGACTTTAATCTTTTTCCATTTTTGCTGGGGTTTTTTTGAGTTTTCATGTTGAATTGTATTTTTAGAAAGTGCTGAGGGCCAATCAGAAAGCAGCCGTGAGCCAAAATGGTAGAATTTCTTTTCTTTTTCTGATGAAAGGCGGCAGTCTAATCTTTCTTTCGGGAGGTTCCGTGTTTGTATAGCCATGGAACTCCACATTTTGGTGTGCCTTGAGAAATGAGTCTTAATCGTCTAAAATGGCCGCGACTGAAAGGTTGAATTTTGAAAAACGGCCTGGATTGAATGAGTTATGAAAACTGCCACCGTGTTGCATATTTGTCAAAACAAATGATAGCACAGGCAGCACAGTTCAGAGTCCATGTTTTGATGCATTTTCACCCTTTTGTGTGCAGCCGTTGCGCAACAGAAGACAGCAATGTGCATGCGGACTTCAGTGACTTCTGTGTATACAAGACTCCAGAGCCTCCAAATACCACGAGGGCCTGCTTTATTTTATCTCTTTAAAGTCTTGAACTCACATACTAAAAATCTTTTCATTCCTCTCATATTTTCCATCTCTCCCCCTGACTCTTTCCCGCCCTCCTCCTTTCTCCGGCTTCAATCGAGTATCTGATCACAGGCCCGGGAGATTCAGGGATAATGAGATTAGGCCTGTACATGTTTACACTTTCTGATTTGCATTGAGCGTTTTTCCTGTCTCTCAGTCTTGACCCACATTTCCCTTCTCCTGCTTTTTGCTTTTCAAGTCCCTTCCTCTCTCCGGTTGCCTGTGCCCGTGCTGCGGCAGCGGCGCACATGTGGAGAAGACACGTTTTGTTAACCGCCGAACAAGTGATGCTTCGCATTCTGCGTCAGTGTGGTTTTGGTTGCAGTGTCGCTGCTGTGTCAGATCCAGTTGACTTGAAGCCCTCATGAATAATCTGACAGTTCCCTTGTTTGGCATGACATGGCTGCAGTGCTGGTGGTGTACGTCAGGGGTGTCCCTCCAGCGAGGGCTATATGGTGGAAAATGAAAGGATGCAACACGTGTGGATAAGCAAGGAGTTATACAGTGTATATATATACATATTTTTTTTTTTAAACTGTATCTCAGCTTTCTGATATACTGTAGGTGAAAAATCCTATTATTAGTATCAACTTCACTCTTTTTTTCCCCCCAAATATTTCAACTTTTCTACTTACATAATCTTTGTAAATGTTTATTCTCGGAATATTATGATTTTATTTCCATTTTGACTTTTCCTCAGTGTAATAAACGCCTCCCTGGGGAGGTGTTCAGGGCACGACCGGCCAGAAGGAGGTCTCGGAGAAGACACGGGACATGTTGGAGGGTCTATGTCTCTGAACTGGCCTGGGAACGCCTCGGGATTCACCGGGGGGAGCTGGACGAAGTAGTCGCGGAGAGGGAAGTCTGGGCTTCCCTGCTCAGGCTGCTGCCCCCGCGACCCGATCTCCGATAGATGGATACAAGGATGGACGGACGGACGGACGTCATCAACAAACAAGAAGAGTCCAGTTGCCTCGAACCAACCTTTGCGGATTACCAAAGAGCATCTGTGCTTATTTGGCCCCTTAGATCAGGGCTGGAGAAATTGTTCAAGGGGCCTCAGGAACAGGAGCTGGACTTGTACCTTCAAAGGGTCATTTTCCTGCTCGCAAACATAATAGTCAGTTTAACAGATGAGTCACTGGTAGCGGCCACGGTTTCCTTTTCCTGGAGGAAGAACATTACAACAAGCAAGGCGTAATAAAGATGAATAAAGAAGAATTCCCTGGCCGGAATCTGTCTATAGCGTCCCAACTGTAAAAGAACCACGATCCATTCTTCACAGACACTGCGACGCCAATGGGTGGATGCTTTGTGTGGGCACTCAACTAGTGTGTTAGGCGTACGATAACCGAGACATTGTACGAAAACGAGCAATACTTTTGTCGAAAACCAAGGTTCCACTGCAACAGCTTCATCAACACAAAGCTGAGGTTCTGTAAGTATATTTTACTGCTTTGCATATCTTCACCTACATTGCATTTTCCCCCTTTTTTTTGAGGAAAATTAAAGTGGATCCTTTTCTCTATTCAGCCCTCGGTGGAAATGTGGCCATCCCTGTCCCAAACCAGCTATTAACTGCAATATGGGCTGGTGCTAGCAAACCACAAGTGATCTTGTTGCATGATTAGAGCACAAAAGCAGCTCGTGCGAGCCAACGGTTTATGACAGCTGACAACAACAAGCGCGCTCCCAAGCCGTGAGCCGCTGCTCGAGCAGAAAACATGAACACAGCGTTGAGGAAGCAAGTTTTCCGAGCTGTGTTTGATTCCAGATTCCTTTTAAGGGACTTGGGTATGTCAAAGACGATAGCTTTCCACGAGCGCTCACGCGTATTAGCATGCTGTCATGAAACTATGCTTGTTGTTGTTGGAGAGCGTGTGTCTGCAAACTGCTCCATCCTCTTTCCTGTTTTGGATTGACGCTTGGTTGATTTGATAAATGAGGTTCTCGGTTTATTTTTTCATACATTTTTAAAGGGATAGTTCATATTTTTTGACATGAAGTTGTATGACATCCCCATCGGCCGTGTAGTACATCCCTGGTTCTGGTCGGAGTTCCGTGACAAGGAACGTAGTTCTGCTTTGTTGCTGGGGCCATTTAAGTTAAAAGAGTAATGCATTTGCATCATAAAAATACCTCCTCAAAAAAAATCTGCCCTCACAAATGGCTCTGCGTTATATTTGTCTCCCAACGTAATCCTGCGCACTGTCGCCTCTCCATTCTTGTGTATGTGACGAAGACGCCGCCGTCGCACTAAGGAACCAATTAATGTAGTGTAATGTCTCTTCAGTGTAACATTACTGACGTCTGGTGACCGGAATACTACATATGACGTGTCTTTCAGTATTTTTAGACTAATAACAGGCAATAGTCAACCACAAAACAGCGATCGTTTGTGAATTCATTTTTTGAAAAACTGCGATAGAGTGAGGGAGCGATGTTCCAAGAGCGAGATACGACTGTACGCCCAAAAGTCATTGTTTTCGGTGCATGATGCACATTGTGCACGGCTCCAGGCTGTCTGCTGTGAAGCCTGAGAGTCAAAGAGGCGACTTGACGATGATAAGAAAGCCTCAGTCAACCTTCGCTCGGCTTGGTGCGAATGAAAACAGCGTGTATTCCCGCGTGCACATCCCTTGCAATTCAGTTCAGTGCACCGCGAATTAAATGAAGTGATTTGAAACAAGCCAATCACTAACGTGACCTAGATGATCACCTTGTGATCTCTCCAAGTGGTAACGAGAATTGTATTATTAGTGCTTATTAGTGCTAAGCTGAAAAAAACATGCCAACCTCCGTTAGCACTTCTGCACAGAGATCCGAACGAGAGGCGAGGTCAGTGAGGAAACAAATCAGTGTATGAAGGCAGCTGTTATCATTCTTGCAATGCAATTATTCCAATATCCCTTCAACAGTGGAAAGTGATGCATGGTGGAGGACTATGCTGCATGGAACAGACGCACAGATCTATTTCTTTGGGCTCAGATGTTCGCAAAAGGAACAAGTCCTGTGTTTCGATGGGCTGCATCCCAGATGAGGTGGGGGAGGAAAGCGGCAGACATGATGCATTTCCTCTGGACACTTACCGTCGAGCATTTGTCATGCAAGTGTGCACAGTGCGTGCGCTTTTCATGGGGTCGGTAATGGCGGTTTAAGATGTAATGCGGCCCCCATGGCTGGACCCTCAGGACAGTGAGGTCCGGTCTCCGGCGGCCACTTTGTTTGCTGTCAACAGCCTCAGTGATCCAGCCTGCTCTCATTCTGTCACCAAGTCTCCGTCTCACCGCAACCTCTCACCCGCTGTCTTTCTATCTGTCTTTCGGTTTGACTGTTTACAGAATAGCAAAGACTTCCAGTGACTGCTATATATTTCAGTCAGGGAAATGATTTGGAATGTACTAATCTATCTCCAGGATGGATGACAACTTTGTCCTTCCCATTATGGCTGCTCCAGCTGACAGGAGAAGCTACAGAGGTGAGTACAGTGTTGGCAGGCATGGGTGCGCCAGAGCACAGCGGCAAACTTAAGGTGACTGCCTGCTTTGAGTGTATTTCTGCTTTTATTAGTTGCTGCTGCAATCCCTCCCTACCAGAGGTTATTATCTTGCTCGTATTTTAGGTGTACCTCAGCGGCCTGGGTTTCTACTAAATCATTATGTCATGCACAGTCCCCGAGTAAACAAACATGATTAAAGCGTACAATTTACTGATGCTGAAGTAGCTTAGCTTCAGGATGGGTGACTGATGAGCTGTAAAACAAGGTCAGAGGGGATTTCTGGGTATGCACAGCCCAGTAGGTCACCTGATCCTTCTACATTCCTGATCAAAACTATAAGACCGTCCATCGATCCATCCATCCGTTTTCCATGCCGCTTGTTCTCACTGGGGTCGCGGGTATGCTGGAGCCTGTCCTCGCTGATTTGGGGCGAGAGGCGGGGTACACCCTGGTCGCCAGCCAATAGCACGGAATTTTAAGACCAGCTGAAAAATGTAAAGAATTGAAGTCGAGCTTCAAAATGCAAAAAGAAGAAATGGGAGTGAGACAAAAACGTTTTTGAGGAATTGCAATTTATCGCAAACAAGCATTATCATCAGCTGATCGAAGGCAAAATCTTGTCAAAAATGTGGATTGAATGTGATTTAGTGTCATGATCTCTGGATGGCAAAGGCAAAAAGCTTTCTCTCTTTGAGGCGGTGGGGTTGTTGCAACCTCAGCAGCGCAACATTGCTGCTGAGGTTGGACGCAGTAAGAAAGTCATTTCACGCTATGGAATATATAGAATATAATCATTGATCTACTGTCCATACAGTACGTTATATTTGTCGTGATACATAGCTGTGCATTTTTAAAGTAAATAGCTCCTAATGAAAATATAATCATGTTATTTATCATAAAAGTGTATGTAAAATTATGATTTCAATATTTTTTAATATATAAAATATATTATATGTATATATACTGTAAATACATAAAAATGATTAGTTTTTTTTAAGTAAAACAGGTCTGACAACATACCACATTAAATATCAGGTTTTTCCCCGCATTTCAATAAGTTCCTTCCTAAAGAGTTAAAATCATTTCCAATACACTCACTTAGGTACACTCACCAGCCCCTTTATTAGGTACACCTCCACCAATACACTCACCAGCCCTTTTATTAGGTACACCTCCACCAATACACTCACCAGCCCTTTTATTAGGTACACCTCCACCAATACACTCACCAGCCCTTTTATTAGGTACACCTCCACCAATACACTCACCAGCCCTTTTTTAGGTACACCTCCACCAATACACTCACCAGCCCTTTTATTAGGTACACCTCCACCAATACACTCACCAGCCCTTTCATTAGGTACACCTCCACCAATACACTCACCAGCCCTTTTATTAGGTACACCTCCACCAATACACTCACCAGCCCTTTTATTAGGTACACCTCCACCAATACACTCACCAGCCCCTTTATTAGGTACACCTCCACCAATACACTCACCAGCCCTTTTATTAGGTACACCTCCACCAATACACTCACCAGCCCCTTTATTAGGTACACCTCCACCAATACACTCACCAGCCCCTTTATTAGGTACACCTCCACCAATACACTCACCAGCCCTTTTATTAGGTACACCTCCACAATCTAAATCTGATGAGGTGCGTCAAACATTGTGCTTTAACAGACTGACAAGCAACAGCGCTCAAGGTGATGAAGTCCAGTCTGTAATTGTGTCAAGTACATACAGTACATAATACAGTACATAATACAGTACATACACTACATAATACAGTACATACAGTACATACAGGACATAATACAGTACATACAGTACATAATACAGTACATACAGTACATACAGTACATAATACAGTACATAATACAGTACATGCAGTATAATGTATGGGAAGGCACCACTATTGGATGATGTACTTAATGCTTGCAGCTCTCAGCAGATTTATCCTCTCGGATTCAAGGTTTGGCAAACTACTAATAAAGCAATGAAAAGGCATGCCGTGTGCATGTGTGGATGTATTACAGTATTTTCCATACAGGTAAATATAGTTCTGCGTCTGCTGAAACGAGCGTGGTCGGTGATTTGCGCACACACCTGCTCGTTTGGCCGCGCCTCGCCTGCCACGTGGCTCAACACAAGTCCCGCACATGTTCCTTGTCGTGATCACAACATAAATTCACCAGACGTTGCATTGGAACTTTGTGGCTTAAAGCCTGCTGCTTTCGATAAGAGGGAAATGTACGGTATTTGACATGTGCAGCGGTGGGATCTTTGAGGCAAATCACACCCCCGTTATTTTCTTTCTTTAAACTTTTGCAATCCATAAAGCCACAGTGCGTGATGGTTGGAACGGCCAGTGCACCTTTATGACCCTGTGGGTGCTTTAATGCATGTTTTCCTCAAGATTCTGATTCTGTCAGCAGCCTGCACGTGAGTGAGTGAGTAAAAGATCTTTATGGAAAGGTAGAGTCTTTTTGACAGCTTCTACATAATACAGAACATTACACACTTTGAAGTGCTCATGTCACCAAAACACATGTTAATACTTGCCTTGAAAAATAACATTGAAAGGCATATCTTCTGTGTTACATGTGCTCAAATTTTATTGTATTTTTTTTGTCCTGTCCAGCCGTTAGGGCTGATAGAATTGTAGATCTCAATGCCCTTATGTGCTCTACAGAATTTACTTGACTTTGATGTATTTTTGTTATGCAAATTTGGAGCAGGAGGGGATAGAGAAGAAGAGAAAAGAAAACAGGGGGGACAATAAAGAGAGAGACAAGGACAACAGCAACAACAGCAATTGCAAAACAACAGAAACAAACAGAACTACATCAGCAAATGTCTGTGACGGCCATAAAGACCATGACGGAAAGGACAAAATAATATCAACAACCACAATGATAATACTGCATCATACGTATTAGCAGTAATAGTAGTCATGAAATGATTAACTATGATAGTGAACAGAATGACAATAACGATAATGCACACAATTGTAGAAACTATAATCATATAGCCAACATATTTTTACATATTTACTACGCGTGTCACGAGACGAGACGATGCACAAGATTGAGTCGAGACAAGACGATATTTTAACGTTAATTTTAAGAAAGTACAGTCGTCCCACCCCCTCTTTCCTGACCCGGCCGTGACAAATGAATTTCCATGATATGAGATTCAATGTTAATAAAAGGAATATTTTTGTAGTTAGAGCATAGAAAACCTGTTTATGACTTTCTAAATGCAGTTTTTACCATTGTTAGAGCCCCGTAGACATGAAATAACACCCCTATAATCACCTTTACACTCCTGTTATTCACCGTTTACGACACACTGCAACACTTATGCTGCAGGGACGTGAGACAGCTGCTGGCTAACAAGCAGTTAGCCTCGAATTAATTTCTTCTAAACTTAACAAGCCAAAAACTTACCACTTCCACATGGAATGGGAGAAGAACTTTTTTTCACTCCATCATGTGTGACTTGCCATGGCTGACTAATGTCGTGTAAGCTAATGTCTGAATGTTTCCTATGAATGCCACCTAGTGACCACAATACTACGTGTCACTTGTATTTCAATGTGTTTGGACCAACAATAGACCATAGTCCACCACCAAACAGCCATCGTTTATTTATTCCTTTCTGAAAAAACGCAACATGGCGAGGGCACGATAATCAAAGCACGATATTGCGAGGGACGACTGTACAATGAAAACACGTGACTGGACAAACAAACGTTTAACGTTACAGTTATTGCAGTCATTCTGTTCACTATCATAGTTCATCATTTCATGACTGCTATTATGTGTGACTGTTTCAATGCAGTATTGTCATTGTGATCACTATCATAGTTCATCATTTCATTACTACTATTATGTGTGACTGTTTCAATGCAGTATTGTCATTGTGTCATTGTGGTTTTCTTTTGTCTTCTTCTCTGTCCCCTCTGTCGCTCCAAATTTGCTTAATAACAAGCATCAAAGTCAAATAAATTCTGTATAACAGGGGAAGTGTATATCACACTTCTCCCTGGCAGAGTAAATCTGTTGAGCACTTGACGGCATTTAGATCTACAATTCTATCTGCCCTAAAGGCTGAACAGGACAGGTAAAAAATAAAAAATAAAAAAAGAAATGTTTCTTGCCCCACAGATTGACGCTAAACGATGTTATTGTCAATAACGATGTTATTTTTTCAGACCAAATAAACCACTAATGTTATGATAATATATAATAATAATATATCATCATAATTTATGTCTTATTTCGCTCTGTAAAGATGTGGAATTGGCATTTGTCACATGTATTTTATCACAGGCAATTTGTACTGTCTGTGAAACGTTTGCAGCATTTCGTGAAAACACAAGCACTAACACAGATGGATATAAAAAGACGGTTGATCGTGGAAAAGACCACGTTTTTTCTACTAGATATATTTTACGAATCTTAGAATAATACGGCTTTTCATGCCATATTTCAATGCTAGCTAAACAGCAACTCGTCACTCATCTTGTATCTTGCTCTGTCCGTGTCAGTCTGTGTGCACACCGTTTTAGGAGTACACACACACAATTTGACACAGGTATTACTCACCACATGACATCACACTTTAATCCAAACAACTAATCCGACTATCACAGCTTGAAAAGCCACAACAATTACAGGCCACTTGCTCACATTCACATTCATATCTGCAATTATTCTAATTACTGCCTTCAGGCATTTTGTGTCTTTACACAGTATTTCTTCTTCTTCTTTTTAATCACTTTTATTGCCCAGAGTTGCATCATTCTGCACAATGAGAAAACTCAAAAGAGCGTTTGTGCCACTTAATTCATTCCATCGTCAAACCTGGAAAACTGCACTAATTTGTTGTGACGACCGGGAATGGTGGCCTTGTTGTTTGACCCCTGGTGGCACTGGTTTTGCATTTCCTTTCGTGTGAATGCATCAGCAATCTACTTTAAATCGCCTGAAGCAGTGGAATAAACTATGATATGGACTCTGTGTTCTTACACACGCTTACATTGAACTGCGTCTAATCTTTAAGTGTAGAATTACTACAGCATCCATTCATGCTGGTAGCTCGTTAGCTCCAGCGCTACGTCCAACATGTTTGCAGCAGCCTTGCTCTAGACCAGTGGTTCTCAACTGGTGGGTCGTGGATCCCTGAAACGCCACCTTAAACGCCAGTGCCGCGGCATTTGACAAGTGCTAGATGTTTGCCAGAGACCTCCGTGGCGTCACGTCGGCTGCTCGGAGCGTGTGCCCGAATACAGTGCACCTTGCTGGGCCACGCCAGGTGGCTCCCTCCGCTCTGTACTCTGGTTCCCCTGATAGTAGTGATGTGGTAGTAGTAATGTCATCATATTTGATTAGGACAAATCAGCAGGTACAGCTGACCAAATCCTAATTTGCTCTAGCCCTTCTCACTTCCAGGTGTGCACAATTTAAAAAAGAAGATATAAAAATGTACCGTATCAGTTTTGAGAAGCACAAAGGTATCGGTTTGGGGGGGGAGCGCATCAGTAATATGTTATAAAAAATACATATTCAAGTTGTTAAATGGCAAGTATTTCAGTATACTTCAGTATACTAGAAAAAAATAAAAAATTATGGCAGTGATCAGATGTGTCCGGCTTGTGAATCAAATGCAGTTAAGTCGTGCTGTTTGTGTGTGTGTTTGTGGAATTTGTGATAGAGTAACGTGGCTCCCGATCTGCTGCTGGTGTGAATTGTGGGACGCTCGTGGGTGGAGCCATTCTGCAACGCCTCCCCAAAACGTTTCTCTCTCTCCCTCTCTCGCTCTCGCTCTCGCTCGCTCTTGTCTAAGTAAAGTTGAAGCGTGTACTTCCCTGTTTGGAAGCGTGATCCCATACAGCAGTCGGACCCAGCAAGGGAGCTCCGGTGTTTTCACATTTTAGCTTCGCGGCATACCGTGGAACAGTGCCCGGACTCGGTGCTTGTCGTCTTCGGTGTTTCTTCCAAACTTGGTCCAGCTCCAAGATGACAGGCGACCAGCGCGCTCCACATGTCCGGCTGGTGAGTGCTTACGCGCGGTCACACGCCTTGAGTCGGGCCGCTTGGGCTCACGGGCGTCCCGAAACATAGTCGTGGATCGGCGTGTTGCCGCTGCTGTAGTCTTGCTCTTTCACGTGTCTTGTCGTTGGAATTGATGATTTAAGTCACGTGAATCAAAAGTGAGGATTTAGGTTGCAAATTTGTAGCATTAATTGGAACACTTTATGGCGCGTAATGCCCAGGTAGTCACACGCTGACAAATTTAACCACTTCACTTAAAAGCATTTCCTTTGTTTGGTACATTTAGGGGGCACAACCTTCCATATAATGTCATTTACAGTACACAGAAATGCAGGCTCATTTTAATAGTAAAATGTTTTTGATAGTAGTTGCAAGTTTTGGCAAGCTTTGTTTGAGTACTTCCAACTCATTTGCATACATTATTATTATTATTATTATTATTATTATTATTGGGGTTGTTTGGTTCATTGTGTAATTCTAGAATTGGCCTCACTGAGCTTCCATAAAGCTCATTTCATCCACTGAATTCATTGACAGCAGTGTTTTCTCTGGCAAATGTAAGGGTTAATGGCTAAGAGGTGGAGGGGATGTTGGAAAACCGCAGGTTCGACTCCCAGTTTGCCCTCAGACAAGTCCAGGTATCCTGAAGAAGTACGCTTAGCTCCCAAGTTGCTCTTGATGCTTTGTAGTCATCTAAATGTGCTTTTATTATACAATAACTTATTGTTTATGAGCCTACTGATGCACCATGTCAAGCAGATGCAACAGCATTAATCCCATCCCACATAGTGATAAAGGGTAGCATTTATCCAGGGTGGCTAGAAGACAGTCACTAGTCGAAGTTGAGCTCCTGCGGCGCTGAATGTGTGAGCATTGAATCCATCTTCTGTTCTGTGATCCTCCTGCAGCTCAGCGGACTTCTTGAGGGCTTGTGCACGATGAGATTGTGTTGAATACGCGCTGGCACGCATTGACAGGGAAGGTTAGCAAATTCAGAGGATTAACTGCTTTTTCACAAGCTTGAATTATTCCGGTGTCTTCCCATCCCCTGTACTTGCCTTGCCTATACACCTGGAGGTGAATGGATGAGGTATGATACGATATCAAACTGTTAGTGGCGACTCTTTCTTCCAATTTGTGTTTTATATTCAATACAGAGCAGTGATTCATTTGCAAACATTTTTTTTCAGCATTTTGTGTGTGCAGAGGCTGACATCCCGTTAGAAAAGTTAGCCAAGCTACATCCGTTTGTGAAATACTGGGCAAAATTGGCCAATGATGTATCGTTTTTGCATTTCATTAGCGGACACTCACTCTCTGCTGGTGAAATGAGTGTCAAAAGTAAAAAAATAAAAATAAAAAATGAACAGACTTTGGGATTCCATGGTGCCCTTATAATATCACTTGATCAAACCTTTTCGGTCATTCCACACTACAAAATAAGCAAGAAAAGTAAGTGTGATCCGTGCTGATATCGGATCGCATTGATATAGGCATTGGCTGGTACTCAAGGCTGCAATATTGGTATCATATCGGAAGTTGTATCATCAGACATTGTACCATTATCCATTATCATTTTCTATCACTTGTAGACCCTGGATTGGTCAGCGGCCAATCACTGAGCAGCTTCATAGTCAACTTGAATATTTCTGTTACGTTTTATCAGGAACTACTGAGCCAAATGAGAATAAACGCGCCAGTCCGGTCCATTCATGTCCCATTAGAGCGCCAGTGTACTGAGCTTAGTTGCTTTGTTTTTCAATTGATTTCTCCAAAGCCCGGGGGGTGTTCTCTCTCATGCTACCACACAACATGGCTCATCTGTACACTGATATATATTCCCAACACCAGTCAGCCAGCCAGACAGTCCTATAGGGATTGACTTCTATCTTCACGCTCCATATGGTCTCTTTCCTGCCAGTATTTATCTTTATGCCTGCCACTTTTCCTCTCCCTGCATTTCTTGCTTGCCTTCCTGCTTCTGCCTGCGACGACGACTGGCAGATATTTCATTCCAGTGAGAAGTTCACAGCAGAGTTTTGCACCTTCTTAACATTCTTTGATTCTTGGTTGACCATGGACATCTACGGTGTGTGCTGCGGGACAATTTATATTGCTGATGGTTAACTATGAACCATGCGGTCGTGTGGCACTGACTTCGAACGTCACGTTTGAACACATGAAAGCCTTGAAAATGAAGCAAGCCGGAGGCAGAGTGCGACCTTCAAACTGACTTTGTGAGTTATAATCTGAAACACATGAGGCCCAGAATGCACTAAAAGAATCAAGAGGGCAGATAGTCATCTCTTATCTGCTGATCTACTGTGCTTCTCTTCTCGCTTTATTTCATTTTGAATGATTTCATGTTTTTGCAATCCTGTCACAGCCATCTCCTTCTAAAATGCTTACACCATAGAAAACTGCAATATTTATTTTATGTTTGTATTTATTTGCACGGACTGTGTATATTAAGGAACATTTATGTCCAAATTTTTGACCTGGAATCCGAGTCGTATTTACTAAGAAGTGTATATAAGCTAAGATGCCACGATAATTGATAAATCAATTAACTGCACGATAAATTAAAAACAAACTTGATAATTTTGACCGTCTTGATAAATTGACATGCATGCGTCTTTGTTTTCCTCCTCTCTCGCTACCAAACAGGCAGAGTGACAAGAGAGTTCATTCTGTGCATCTGTCTCAACATCTGGGCGTGTTGGTTCTATAGCGGAACGAAAGGAGTGAGTAAACCCTCCTGACAGTCATTCAGTCTCTTTGTCTGAGTGGGGAGAGGCGGGATGCTAGCGAGACCTTTTTAAATATGAAGATTCATTTGTTTCTTTGTTACCAAAGATGTTTTTAAGATCTTGAATTGATGTAACTGAATTTACGGAATTTAAGTTTTGTGAAATTATTTTTTTTTTTTTACATCTAATTATGCTAAATATTTCATTGAATAAAATTGCCTTAGAAAAATGTGTGTATTTAAAAATTCAGTTTGTTAAAATTCAGCAAAAAGAAATAGTGCAAATAATTTTGATGTTTCAAAACTCACACATACACTTTTTTTGTTTTTTTGTTTTTTGTCATGTGACTGTGCACTTTATACGTGACTGGCTGGCTGTGAGACACAGCTGATTGGATCTTCATTTCATGGAAGTGTATATCTAAATTTTGAAACATAAAATTTATATGCACTGAATTTTTATAAAGTGAATTTTTATAAAGTGCATTTCAAAACAGTATTTTAGCATATTTAATTCTGTTACATAAATTCAGTGTCTAAAAAAAAAGCTTTGGCTTTAAAGAAACAAATGAACTTATGTTGGTCTTATGTGGTTGTGCGGTTGTACCTAATGAAGTGGCCAGTGAGCAGCTGTGGATAAAGGAGCAGCTGACCTCCACGGCTCAGCCATAGCAAGCACCCAGCTGCTTGTGTGTGTGTGCTCCTGCGGCGTTGCATACGTTTCCCATGATCCAACCTGCTGGCACCAGCAGCGTGGGGTGAAGCCCAACTCCTGCTGTCTTGTCGATAACCCCCATGTCGCCGCCCTCGAGCTTTCCCAGCGTACCGCACCTCCTGTCACCCTAGGAGGCATGTTTGGTGAGGAACCCGGGCCAGCGAGGGGAGTGTGATCCAGCTACAACCATGTGAGAAAATGAAGACACCTCTTCTACTCCTGACTGACCACACACAAAAGGAGGACAGTTGGTCAGAACATGCACCCCTACTGTTTTGCCTGTGCTATTATTTTTCTGACAAATACACCTCATGGCGGCGCTGTTATTAAACCCAAAGTTTGACCCCTAAGTCTAATTGACCTGAAATTAAACACGCACGGTAACTCTAGTTTGTTTATCCACATGAATCACAATGAAATTTGGTACACACCCTTCGGGGGCTGACAAGCACGTGACAAGCAAGATTGGTTGAAAAACATGGACGCTATCAACTAAAATAGACGACTAAATGCCCATAAGTCCTTGAGCATTTGTCTCATGATTCTAAAACTTTGTGGTTATCTGTATTACTTTTTGAGCCCAATCCATAGGGGGTACCATAAATGTCAACGCTTTGACCTCATGGGGCGTACTATATTTTTTTAATAATGAGCTTTGCTTGTTTGCAGAAGTACACATTTTTTTCCTCCACTAAACCACTGTCAGATTGTTTCTGGAAAGATTTCTCCAAAGTAAAAACTTTTGTGGAACTCTTTTACAGGCATATTATTTACTGTGTTGATGTCAGCCCCGGCCAGGCTGACACATTGTTAAAAGGAGAGCCACGCAGTGTGGAAAATGGAAGCAGAGAAATGGGTTTATTGATGGAAATTGAGAGGGAGGGTGGAAAACACTATTCAATATTCATCATTGCCTGCAAAACAAAACTGATTGGATACTAAATCATGGTGATCCCGCCCCCGGTGATTTGTTCCTCTATCAGAGGTGTGACATGTAACACAAGAGTGTGGGTCCAGCATGATGTGGAACATTCACCGTGCCCACATCTGCACGAATGCTTGGCATTATGACTACTGCTGGATTAACGGCCGAACAACAGAGCTGCCCCCCTTTTCAGTCTTTGTGTCGATACAGACTGGTGAGGCGTAACAATGGTGTGCAATGTTTTGCCTGGAATAGACTGTAGAAAAGAGGCTATTGACGATAGAGGAGGGGCAACGTGATCACGTGATCATGTCACCGCAAAGCAAGGTGGATGAGACATTTGGCTTTGATCCGCTGGTTTCTCAGAGCTTCCTATCAACAATATGCGCTTTACAGTCCTAAACCGATGGTCTTATTCGTACTTTTAGGGATTTGTCTTAAAAAAAACTGTTGCTTCTAGCATGTTCCAGGGAGTGAAATCCTAAGGCAGGTGATTGATGGTTTTTAGTGCACAATTTCCTCATATCTTATAGATATACAGCTATCTTATATTATATTAAAGGGGTAGTTCTGATTTTTTGACATGAAGTTGTATCACATCCCCATCAGCAGTGTAGTCCATCAACAGAGATTTGAACAAAATGCGTTCACATTTGCATCAGAAAAATGCCAACTCGAAAAAAGTCAGACCTCACAAATGGCTCTCCAGTATATTTGTCTCCTGCTGTGTCCCTGCTCACTGTCGCTCGTCCATTCCTGTGTGTGTGACGCTTGCATCTTCTTCCGCTGTGGAACATACGTAAACAGAACGGCCACAGCTCTCCGTCGCGGAGGTAGATGCGTAAGTCTTCGTCAACGGACAGGCGACAGTGCGCAGCGATACGGCGGGAGACAAATATAACACCGAGCCATTTGTGAGGTCTGATTTTTCCGAGTAGGCATTTTTCTGACGCAAATGTATTACTCTTGTGAACGCATATTGTTTTGAGAAGCCAAATTCCTTACTTGTGAAACCCCAGCGACTACCTGGAACTACGTTCTCCATCACCGAAATCCGACCAGAACTGGACTTATGAGACCAAGTGGGAGGTAAGTCCCTGTTGATGGACTACACTGCTGATGGGGATGTCATACAACTCCATGTCCAATTGAAAATCTGTGGTGGAACTTGAAGAAAATGGTCCATGAGAAGACTCCCAAGCTGCAAAGCTGATGTGGCAACAGCAATCAGAGAAAGTTGCAGCTAGACTGATGAAGAGTACCGTTTGTCACTCATTTAAGTCTGCAAGCTGTTATAAAAGCCAGAGGTGGTGCAACAAAGTGCTGGTGGTGTGTTGAAGTCTTCTTTTGTCTGTTTGGTTTTCATGATTCCATCATTTTTTCCCTCTGCTTGGTCTAAAAACGTAACTCAATTTCTTTTCCTGTTCCTTAAAGCCAGAAAGTTGCCATTTGAAATGACTTGCTCTGAGTCGTGTCTGTGATCTGCTGAAAGTAAACAACCAAATGAACATCCTCCGAGACCGGTGATTCCATCATTTTTGCCAGGGGTTGTAGAACGCGCAGAAAAGAGACAGACGTGTGTTCATGTCTCACATAAGGATTGTGGATGATGGGCAAAATTCCCCAAAAAAGTCAAATTTTCCTTTAAAAGCAGCAGCCTCATCCAGGTCAGTTTCTTCTTGAGGCATTTATGGCACCCCTATTAATTTGTTGAAGTTGTCAAATTATCCCGCTCAAGTTCCAAATGTGCTGGTCCAGCAAACAGGCTTTGGATGAAGCTGCCTTTTCTTTGTCTCCAGGCTTTCATTTGAGTTTAACACTGATGCCGCAGTGAACATTGTTAACCTTCACGGCTCTCCTCTATGGTTTTGCAAGGCCCTGAGGACTTGGACTATTTTTAAAATGTGGCAGTGCTGAGCATCTATTGTTTACGCAACAACCTATTGATTTATGTTGGCCACGGACGTATGACTACCTGGAGGTGTGTGTGGGGGGGCTGGGGGGGGGGGGGGGGGGCTGTGTTTGTCCGGGAATTGTTTTACATCATATACACATCGCCAACGTCACCTGCCCTGTTGTGTGTGTTGAGAGCAATGGTCGTCATCTGAGAAGTAGCTTAAGCGTCACACCTCGGGTTGCCAGTCGTCCCTTGAAAAATGGAATTGTGCTGTATTTTCAAACAAAAGTAAGCGTCTAGTATTGACTTTAAAAGGAATGGAATTGGTCCCGTATTGCCGTGGGAATCAAAAAGAGTTCGTAAAATGTCAGTGGAATTAATGAATGGCAGGGCACTTTTCCAGTCATTCAATCCCAGCCATTTTTCCAAAGACAACCCCCCTTCAATCCCGACGATTTTGACTGATTCTTCAAGGCACACAGAATATTGTGTTCCATGGCTACATAAACATGGAACCTACCAGAAGAAAGATTAGACTCTCGTCTTTCATCAGATAAACAAGTTAGTTTCTACCTTTTTTCCGTTCTTTGGTAATCAGCAGTAGAACGTAGGTAAGTTTCAGGAAAATATCAGTTCCTGACTACAAAGGGAGAAAACCAGCTTTTGACTTTCTCATTGACACAAATATTGTTTGATTTTGTGACAGCTGAAACAACTACACCACAACATAAACAACACAAAAAGGGTTGTTTTACATTAAAATAACAATTTATTTACAAATATAACCCCATGAACTATTTACAATTTTCCCATTTTGAACTAAACTGTGTGTGTGCACACTCGTGCGGCTGTGTGTGTGTGTGTGTGTGTGTGTGTGTGTGCATGCTTTAAAGTGTCCCCACAATGCGTAACATTCGGCACGCTACACTCCTCCACGTTCTCTCACTTCCTCCTTGCTGTCGAGTGTGATTTAATACTGCTTTAACAGTGACATCTTTTAGCGTGCACTTGCCTCATCACCTCTTTTTGCCTCTCGTGTAAAAGACTTCTTTGGGAACGGGCATTCAGGCTCATAAAAATGTCTGGTATTGCATGAGTTAATTTTTTTGTTTGCTTGTTTGTTTGTTTGTTTGTTTGTTTTGTTTTAGTTAATGAGTTAGTTTTTTTTTTTACAGCAGACTTATTCCCTTTCCTGCTCTGTCACCAATGAGAGAATAAAACAGCCAAAAAGTCCAAAACATGCAGCTATGTATGCCACTGATCATTAAGGGAGAATTAACATCTGCAGAGGAGACAAATCAGTCTTTTATATTGACACATAAACCTAAACGAGCCTGGAGGGGGCTGAAAGCCAATCGAATAGCCGCCAGGGAACAATGGCTCGTACTCTCAAGCCCCCCCATCAAAGGAAATACCAAACATTAGTGTGGTATAAATAGCAAAGTCTGACTTTGTAGCACTAGATAGAGGACAGGAACGCCCTCCCATGAGGTCGCCCCGATCACAAGGGTCTCCGAACTCTCCTGGCCCTCCCAACTCTCGTCACCTCTTCTCTTTGGTTTGAGCTGGTTTTGCCCTGATTTCTTTTAACCTCCTGTTTTTATGGTCATCTCTTCTCGTTTACTCCTGCATTTTTTTATTCTCCCTCCCTCTTTAATGACCATGAATAACAAATAGGCCGAGAAATGTGTCCTGCTTGATTAATGGTCAACCTTTCATCACAGAAAAACGGAAGGAAAACTAAAAGACAACCAAATTTAGTCCTTTGGATCAGTTGGTAGAGTTTTTTTGTCGGTTTTAGAGGCTATTTTTTCCTTAAAAAAAATAAATAAAAAAATTCAAGCAGAATTCCAAATTGTACGCTCTTAGGGACATTCAACTTGCGCAAAGTTTTTGTATTCATGAAGAATCCTAATCTCTTTGAAATGATGGTTCTGTTTTCACACCTGATGAAAATGTTGAGACCAGTTGAAGAATTGCAACAATTGACATTACATTTAACAAGCATTCAAGTGAAATAGGCTGATCAAACATGTAATACCACAGCCTTTAAAAGCCAAAATCTCAGCAAAATTGTGTATTCAGTGTCATTTTCTTGATGTCAAAGACAAAATATATTGTTCTTTTTATATTGTCTTTTTGAACGCGGTGGGATTGTTGAGCTGCATAAGCGAGGCCTCTCGCAGTGCACCATTGCTGCTGAGGTCGGACGCAGTAAGACATTTCAAACTTCTTCAAACATCCTGAGGTTCATGGAACAAAAAAGTCAAGTGGTAGACCCCAAAAATATCAGCAGCCCTGAGCGGAAGGATCTCATTGGCTGTAAATCAAGACACGGGACCAGCCTCGGCCCAAATGAAGGTTGTCACTGGTTCCGAGTGCAGTCCAATAACCATCAGACGCCATGTGCCAGAGAATCTTTTTATGAAGAAAAAAAACATCTTCAAAGGCCTCGTCTTTTTCACGGCTAAAAAATTTCCATTAGAGCACCAAATATGGGACATTGAAAGGTTGAAGAAAGCTTTATTCTCTAATGAGGAAAAAATGTAACCTTGACCGTCCTGATGGCTTCCAACGCTCTTGGCATAACAAGGAGATCCCACCTCAGATGTTTTCCTATTATGATCTGGGCTGCTTTACCCTTCAATGGAACAATAGAGTTTCAGGTTGTGCATGGGCGTCAAACGGCATCTGGCTATGTGGAGATGTTGCAGGGGGGCATCCCTCTGTGTGGTAATGACTGGCTTGTTCAACAGGACAACGCTGCACTTCACAAAGGACTTCTTCCAGAGGAATAAGCTCACTCTTTTGGACCATCCTGTGGGTTCTACTGATCTAAATCCAATTGAGAGCAAAAGTCAACAAAATGGACATCAGTTGCAGACAGTGGATGCCCTCTGTGAAGCCATCTTCACCACCTGGAGCAACTTTCCCACTAGCCTCCTGGAAACACTGGCATCAAACCCATTTTTCACCTCATTAACAAGAATGGTGCAGCTACTCATTACTCACTCCTTTTTGTTATTTCTATTTTAGGGAGGTTGTTTTTTTTTAGCTATGGTCTTAAACTTTTGATGAACAGCCTATTTCACTTTAATGCTCGTTTGCAATAAATTGCTGAATCCATTTCTTTTGACTCTCCCTCATTTCTTCCTTTTGCATTTTGAAGATCTGCTTAGAAACTCTTTAAGATCCAACAGTGCAAAATGTAAATGCCATTTATCAGCTGCTTTTACATTTTGGATCAGGAGTGTATAGCAGCTAAATGTTGTGATGTAAATTTGACATTTTAACTCATGAAAATCGGGAAAACAAAGAAAAAAACCGCTCTGGCGTTTAAAACGTTAATATTTCATTGTCTAGAGTGAGCGTGTCCCCGAAATGAGGCTGTGTATTGACGGAAATGGGTGATTTATTTTAGCAAGGCTTCTTTCTGTCTTTTGCATCAAGTGTATATGTAAATTTCCTTCTCCTGGCAAGGAGTTTGAAACCCACCTGTCAAGGCAGCATGCACGTGAACTCCAACATTCACCATAAATGCTCTCAGTTTGATTGTTTTTTAGCAATTTTAAGCCTTTCTTCTGCAAGGCAGCGTGGTGTTGGGTTTTCCGCTTTAAAAACCGTGGTTTTGATTTATTTTAAGACAATGCATTCGTCAGTCAGAGCAAGAATAGTCGAGGTCAGTGACCACTGCTGGAAACTCCTGGAAACCTATGGTAATACATTTGGCAGTCTTTTGTTAATGCAGCTGATCCTCACGGATGAGCGATCTCGCTCATTGTAGAGCAGAACCCCGTGCAGTTACTGTCAGTTTAACCCGGGAATATAGCATCAATCTTCATGCAGAAGGTGGTGGTCTTTTAGGCAGTCTTTTCCAGTCTAAAATAGTGTTTATGTGTGCATGCGGGTTAGGAATGCAATTACTCACTGAAAAGATCATGTTTTCGGAAGCTGCGGGTGTCGGTTATGTGGTGCAGATTGCTTTTTTTCTACCAATGTGTGGAGTATATTTGCATATTTATTGAAAATTCCAGTAAAAGGTAAGCCATTAAGGAGGTGTCATGCTCTCTCTCACACACACACACACACACACACAGTCGTGATCATACCAAAATGGTAAATGTGATTCCGTGTCAACTGTAAACACGCGCCTAATAAGACCGCTCCATTCCGTGCACTTATGAGAAGCTTGTCTTTTGGGGTCATAAGTTCACATCGGTATAACTGGCCCGGGAGTTGTTCCGACTGATCTCTCTTCATCCTCTCCTCTCCTCATGCATGGCCCCATCTCAATATGTAATAAGCTGGTCTGCCATCTCGGAGTCTTGCTCTTGTACTCATCTGGACAAACACGCAGTCATAACACAAGCAGTGGAACCGCAGTGTGTCCTATTACGTCCTTTTGAGCTTAAAGAGATGAGACGACGTCGTCTGGCTGTGGTCGTTTTTTATGCACAGCCTGGAAGATCCAAAAGGCAGAAATGGAGAAGTCCATGTCACAGTCTTGCTGTTATTTTTGTTCACGTATGGGCGTTTAAACAAATTGGCAAGATGGCACGGCCTTGCATTTGTCAAGCTGCTTAAAGCAATATTCACTGACACTCCTGACAAGTACCATCTAAAAATATATACTGTATACGGTGGTCCCTTGCCGCATCACAGTTTGAATTTTGTGGCTTCACTCCAACACGGTTTTTCAAGCATATACCGTGGTATCTCGCTTAACGTCCGCCTCGGTTAGCGCGTTTTTTGGTTAACATCCGAATTTTGGCTAAAATTTTGCCCTGGCTTGCGTTCTCCCACTTGTATAGCGTCCAAAATGTTTTACATTTGAGAATTGTTTACATTTTTACAAATTGTGGTTGCAGCAAAATAATATTTATTTTGTGTTATTGTGTTAATTGATGGTTTTGTGGGGTTTTAGTCCCCAACGCAACTAAGTAAAAGTGATGGGAAATGTTCAGTTGTCATTTGTAATTATTTTTGCATCATTTTCTGCATGTAAAACTATAATTATTGTCCATAAAAGGCGTTTTGTGTGAACATGTTTAGGTGTCTGGAACAGATTCATTGGATTTGCAGTATTTTCAATGGGAATATTTGCTTTGGTTAGAGTCCATTTTGGTTTGAGTCTGACCTTCTGGAATGTGTTAATGACATCAACCAAGGCACCACTGTACAAGGAATTAAGGAGCCACGTTAAAATTGTGACTGTAGTATTCTACATTGGTCACTAGGTGTCAGTAATTGTTCGGTGAGACAAGCACCAGACTTGATTTTCCGAAACAACAGGCTTTTATTGCAGGTTTAAATGATCTCACTCCAGGCACAAAGTCATCCTTCGTTCATAGCGGTTCCAGATCTGACTGCGTTAAATGAATTTCCACAATATAGGATTCATTGAGAATAAATGGAATGTTTTTGCAGTTACAGCACAGAAAACCTGTTTATGACTTTCTAAATACGTTTTTTAACATTATTAGAGACTTGTAGACATGAAATAACACTCATATAGTCACTTTACACTCCTGTTATTCATTGTTGAGACAGCCACTAGTACGGTAGTCAGCTAGTGAATTAGCGATCTAGCGAGCTAACCAATAACATAATATTCATAATCATCAGAATCAGAGTAGTTTTTATTGCCATTGTCAGTGCAAGGTTACACAACTAGCAATTTTTGCGATGTAATGGTACAACATAAAACAGGCTAGTCATAATATCAGAAAACTAAATATAAATAAACGATAAGGGCATGCAAAAAATAGACTAAGTTAAAGAAAATTCAACAATAGAACACAATATAAGACAAATATACTAAGCGTTGTATGTACAAACTGTACATTCCTGACATAACAGACCATAAAAGTGCAGCGTGAAGCATGTGTGTGTATGAGTCGATGGCAGTGTTATTTGCTTTGGGGAAGTACAAGAATTACGAGAATTAGGTTTATTTATGTCATAAATGGCTTATTTTCTCTGGGTGTATCTACTACACTTGGTAATATGAATGTAAAGGTGACTGCATGGGTGTTACTTCAAGTCTAGAGGGCTCTAATAATGTTAAAAAAGCGTATTTAGAAGATCGTAAACAGGTTTTCTATGCCATAACTATGAAAATATTCTATTTCTAAAGAAGAAATTCATTTATCAGGGGCAGGTCTGGAGCTAATTAACCGCAATGAACGAGAGATTACCGTATATTTTAAATGTCATCCATGGCTTCTTTTTTGGGGGGGGCCTTCGCCAAGTTTAGTCCAAATCAGTTTTTGCCATCCCTGCTGTGAGCCAAACAAAAGTACAGACAAAAGTGGAAGTACGAAAGCAACTATCAAACTGAGTAGCCGGGTGAGAACAAAACAAAACAAGTCTTCTAGACGAGGCGGAAACACAAAGAAACCCACCGTGGATTAGACTGTACGCACAGTGAGTCACTTCCTTTGGAATCCACCAAACGTGTGTAAGTGACAGAGACATAATCCGAGGTAATATTTTGCCCAAGCGCGGTGCGTTTTCATCGAGAATTGGGGCACAGTGGCAGGGCTGAAAAATGCAATTTAAATACACGTAGGCAGAAAAATGCAACCCTGCAGGCATGCAAAATTCAATAGCAAAACACGTGTGCCCACGCTGGCCTGCATACACGTATGCATCTTTTTTTACATGCCCTTTGGCTTCGTTAAAATGATGGTACCTTGCTCTGACACATTTTCTAGATTTCATCTACAGTGGATGTTTATGTTTGCTCTACATTTGTATTTCTATGCTACGTAGGATTTGGCCTCCTCCAGCCATCAATGTGTGTCTTAGACTCTTAGAAAAATACTCACTTTGTGTGATGTTTGACTGAATAGAAGTTGTCTCGCACCGCAGGGCCCAACACATTGTTTTTTTGTGGCCTGTGGAAATGTGGAAATAATGAACATCAAAAAATTTGTCCTGTCAATTTTGACAGAAAATGTATACATGCAAAAATGCAACTGGAGTTTTTTGTTGTGCTCTCGCTCCACTGCGACTGCCGTTTTGCACCCCAACTGAGTGAAACCAGTCTTGGTTGGGGCTTGCCTCATCCAGAGAGAATAAATGCTTGCTTCTTCCACCATCGCCTCCGATTAGAGCTGTCCTATCTAGTCTTTGAGCATGAACTAATGGAGCCTGCTTGCATGAGAGGGAAAACGTCTTCTAAGACAACTCGAACAGTCCCGCTATGCGCTCATTTTAGGCAAAGCTGCGGCCCTCTGAGGGCAACCATAGCGGTGATGTGGCCCGCGGTAAAAACAAGTCTGACACCCCTGCAATAACGTTTATCACGGTTAACTGGTTCCAGACTCGACGGTGATCGGTGAATTTCTGCAAAGTCGGATTCAGTGTTAATAAATGGAGTATTTTGTAGTTATGGCATAGAAAACCTGCTTAGGGGACCTTAGTGGTGGTGTGGACAGATGTGTGGAGGACCGGAAATCAGACATCAGAGGTTCAGACTTGAGTTTTAGCTTGTTGTGGGATGTTATTGTTATTTTTATTATTATTATTATTATTATTGTTACTATTATTGTGCCTGAGATCATTTAAACCTTTTCTGGTGATCACCTCTGGCCCTTGTCTCACAGAACACTGACACCTAGTGGCCAATATAGAATACTACATTCACAATTTGAATGCTTCTTCTGCCTTGTATTTGTATTTTTACTTAATTTAGCCATTTCCATGCTTGAAAATGCTTAATTTAGGCCAAGAATAAGTACAGTTTGCTAAAATATGCATTTAATTTTTACTAATAATAGGCCATATTCATAACTACGATAACCACAAATAACTACATTATTATTATTTTATTCAAAAGATAGTATACAGTTAGAAATCCCACAGTTTTTGCATATTTATGCTGTTTTGTTTAATTGTGTTTTGCTACCCTTCTCACTTGAATGCACCATAGTTGTGTGCATGTGCTAACTTCCTCTGACGCTGCACAGATTGACGTTTGCGGTGTTTTTCCTGTTTTTCTTTCACCTCGTATTTGTTTCCAAATGCTGGTACTGTGTGGGAATTCATTAAGGCAAATTTTGAATGACGGTATTGAGTGCTCATGTGCATATTTCTTCGATGCACAGCCTCAAGCTAATTCATTCTAGCACACGTCCTGTTACCACACACATCAAAAGACGACTTTATACAGGATATACTCTAATCTTCTCTCTGGAAAACAAACTACACGCTCTTGCTGATGGCGAGTCTGTATTAGTTTTGTGCTTGTAATTTTATATGCAGAACATAATGAATAAATAGCATGATATCGCTTATCGGTTTGTGGGAACACCAGCTGGTCCAAAAAGCTTGGGGACCAATGATGTAAAGGATCTTTGACTTGCGTTTTTGTAGTTGGTCCATCAAAAACACAATGTGCTCCTGTCAAATAGTGGGTCTTTGACCGGTGCAAACATATTGCCAGTGTTTTAATGTATGACTGGCCGTTTGGTGCAGTAAGCGTGAGGTATAGCAGAGCCTTGCATTGACATTATATACAAGATAAGACTAGTAGCGAAGTGAGAAGTCCGGCCCCCCGGTTCTTAGCTTTCTGAACACTATGCTATGCCACTTGCCCTTTTGTAGTTTGATAGTGAGAGTTTCTGTGTCAGAACAGTCTATGTTTTTGCCTACATCTTTCTTTGCCTGCTGCTGCCTTTTCGGAATCCACATGTAGCAAAGTGACCTTGAAATGTAAAAGTTTGGTTTTCCAGGAACTCTTGAAAAGAATATGAAATGCTTCATCGTTTAATGATCACACGGGCACTTTGTGACTTGATGTTCCACTCAGTGAAACACATGAAGGTTGCTTTTCAAAAGCAGCAGCGAGAGAGAGCGCTAAAGCTAAACCGGTCTGCCAGGCCGCAGTGAATGGGGAATGGAAACACCCATTTGGCTACAGGACTGTTTACATTTTATGAATAGGCATTGCGCGTTTGATGGAACCAGTGGTTTTTTTCAGGACTGAGGCAGAAAGAGATGGAAAGAGGGGGAAGTCAAGTGGAAGATGGAAGAGGAACAAGACGAAAGGAAGAATAGAACTCATTGTGAATGGATGGAGGGGGTGTCGTTTGCTAATGGGTTCCTTTTTGTGTCAAAGAGTTTAAGTTAACAGTGTTATGTGATTGCATGTTTTCAACTGTTTTATTAACAACAGGGCTATTGGAGCGGCCTAGACACTCCCAACTTAATTTCACGCAACTGGAAACCAAACCAAAAATTAAATCCAGTATCCATCCAGCCATCTTCTTCCGCTTATCCGAGGTTGGGCCGCAGGGGGCAGCAGCCGAAGCAGGGAAGCCCAGACTTCCCTTTCCCCAGCTACTTTGTCCAGGTCCTTGCAGCGGATCCTGAGGCATTTCCAGGCCAGTTGAGAGACCTAGTCTCTTCAACGTGTCCTGCGTTGACCCCGAGGCGTCCTGCCGGTCGGGCGTGCCCTGAACACCTCATCTTGCTCCTCTCAATGCGAAGAAGCAGCGGTTCTACTCCGAGTTTCTCTCTAAGGGAGAGCCCATCCACCCTAGGAAGAAAGCTACTTTTGCCCGCTTAGGAACATAGATCATAGATCGACTCCGTTCCCTCTTCACCACAACAGACTGATGCAGAGCCCACATCACTGCAGACGCTGCACCAGTCCGCCTGCCCATCTCGCATTCCACCCTTCCCTCACACGTGAACAAGACCCCGAGGTACTTAAACTCCTCCACTTGGGGCAGGAACTCATTCCCGACCCGGAGATGGCACTCCACCCTATTTCAAGCGAGAGCCATGAAGATGTTGATTGTCGTCCCGACATCTACACACTCGTTTGCGAACTGATCCAGTGACAGTTGAAGGTCACGGCTCGATGAAGCGGGACCACATCATCTGCAAAAAGCAGAGACCGGATCCCCTCAGTGTCCATAAAAGTGATGAACAGAATCGGTGACAAAGGGCAGCCCTGGCGGAGTCCAACACTCATTGGAAACGAGTCCAAGTTATTGCCGACAATGCGGACCAACCTCTGGCAGCTTAAATTGGGTGGTCCGGTACGCCCATGCACCCTGCTGAGAGTGTAGAGTTGGTCCACGGTTCCGCGGCCGGGACGAACACCACACTCCTCCCCCTGAATCCGAGGTTCTAGTATCCGGCGGATCCTTTTCTACAGAACCACTGAATGGCCCTAACTGAGGAAGGCTGAGGAGTGTGATCCCACGTTAGGTGGAACACAACCCCTCCAGTAATAAATGTCAATTCCAGTGACTTCACTTAAACAATGTCCTGCTTCTTGAAGGTTTAAAAGCCCAGCTTAGGGGAAATGCCGTGTTTAGGCTTTGAGATTTATATTTGCTAACACGGCCAATAATGCCAGCATTCATACGGAGTGTTCACATAATGATGACTTGTGTGCTGGGAAAATGAATGAAATGATCTCCTTGCACAATCAGGGCACTTATTCCCTGGAGGTTGACGTGTCGGCCTCTGGCTTGGTATGTGGTTACCTCATAATAAACTCATGAATGAAGGCTCCTTGTTTCACGGAGACGGACTACCACGCAGAAGGGGAAGGATTTGTGCCAGACTGACATGTTTCTGCTCGGAAAAATCCAAAGCATTTTTTATTTCTTTTTTTTTTTTTTCCAGGGTATTTTTTAAATCTGCTATGCATCGTTTTTCCCCAATAAGCGCTAAATGTTTGGATAGGGCAGGGGTGTCCAAACATTTTCCACCGAGGGCCGCATACTGAAAATTGAATGATGCGGGGGACCACTTTGATATTTATATGAATATTTAAATTTTGTAAATGGCTAAACAAAACACTTTGTATGCATTTGTATTGCCTTTTTATGCTTTTTTTGTGCTGGGTTGTTTGGTTTAATTGTATTTCTACAGTGTGCTGCGGGCCAATAAAAACAATTAAATAAATAAATAAATAAATAAAAATAAAAAATAAAAATCTGCAGGCTACAAATGGCCCCCGGGCCACCCTTCGGACGCCTCTGGGTTAGAGTAAAAATGGGCTATTAAGCCAACTAACTGCATTTCTAAATTTTGCAGTATCATGAGAACAAATTTCATTTTTTGAAAAATGTCAATCACGTGAAGTCTTTTTTTATTTTTATTTTTTAGAAAAAGTCTCATTGAAATTAAAGTTGTTTTTTAATTGTATCATATATTTAATT
This sequence comes from Dunckerocampus dactyliophorus, assembly GCF_027744805.1. Taxonomy (NCBI): domain Eukaryota; kingdom Metazoa; phylum Chordata; class Actinopteri; order Syngnathiformes; family Syngnathidae; genus Dunckerocampus; species Dunckerocampus dactyliophorus. The sequence goes on from NC_072829.1 coordinate 29,612,835, forward strand.
GTGTAGACTACAAAATGTAATTATTTTGAGTACCAAGTTGTATTTTTTCTAGGAAACGTGGTAATATAACCAGATTAAAACTGTCAATTTCAAGAAAGACATATGAGAGTAAAGTGTCATTTTAAAAGTTAATAATATATGCCAATATGTTTTTATTGTTGATAATATTATGAATGCAGTACATTTTAACATTGTGAGGATACATTTATATTTTTGAAGGAGTTATTATAATAGAAGAATAAAGTAGTTTTTTAGGAAATCTTTTTTTAATGTAAAATATAAATTTATTTTGGAAAAAAAAAGTAGACGCCCCTACAACGTAAATAATCCGTTTTGAGAACCTTTATGTTATAGGGATTTTATGTTATAGGAAGTGTAAAATACATGTAAATAGCCTAATCCGTTCCAAGATCTTCCCAAACTCACCCCTTTGGCACTTCAAAATATTCAATGTCCACCAAATATGGTGGGAAAATATAAGAAAACGTTAGCATAAACATAGTAGAGTGACATTCCAATATAAAATAAGGTAATAAATAAGATGAATAAATGAATAAAACTGAAAAACAAAAACAATCCTACCGTTCACGAGACGTCTTGATCAGGAGCACAAGTGGAGGCAGGAAGGAGGAGGAGGACGAGCCTTAAAGAGTCTAAGAGTCAGCTGGTCTCACAGACAAACGCACTCGCACTACACGATAATGCTGTGTGCTAAATGTTAATTTGTAACTTAACTTAATTGTTTAAGTTAGTTTCAGGGCGACTACGAAGAGGAAGGAGGTTGAAGGGACAAGCCTGTCTCTCTCACAAACTCACGTACGTGCTGTATAACTCAGCCAATGAGATGAGAGCGTAGGCGGTGCCACGATAATCAGCCAATGAGATGAGAGCGTAGGCGGTGCCCCGAAAATCAGCCAATGAGAGCGTGATGCGTCAGAAGGCTTCACCAAGTGTTAGTCTGAACTTGCATCGACTTGAGGCATTAATAAAGTTGATTGGGAAAAAAAAAAGACTTGCACTGACTTGACGCTTTATGTTATATGGAATTTCTTCTGTAATACGAAGCAAAAACTTTACATAAATTCTTTATGTTCAGTGGAATTTATGTAAAAGGAGGTTTATGTTATGCGAGGTACTACTGTATTGAGGTTTAGCAGAAAAGTAGTGATGCTTAGTAGTACACAATAGATTTAAGACAGGTAAAAAGGAGCCAGAAGAAGCTTATTAAATTAGAAGCGGACCAAGAATGGAACCCTGAGGGACACCACCAAGATTCAGTACAGTGTAATGAGTAACATTCTTAATTTCTTAATTATTATAGTAAAACACAAGTTGGCACACTTAAATTATTTTTTTTTCCCCCATTAGCGCTATAAAATGTGTAAATGAAACCACTTGCAAAGGTCTGACTTAACTTTCCAGACCAGAAGTGTTTTTCCATGATGGAATTACAAATACATTTCACCCCAGCGTTACAGTCCCATAGGGATAAACATGGCAGTGCATCAAGGGTGTTTTTCAAGACTCCTTCTGTGCTTGTTTACTGGTGTTTTGCTCTCCGGAGCCTTTAAAACAATCTGATTCTCTGCCTCTTTTCCTCTGCGGTCGTGAGGTGGTGAATAGCATTTTTCACCAAGATGATTCCATTCAAGGTGCTTTTGAGGAAGAGAGACGGATGGGAACTGGGTTTGGTAGTTTTACGATTTGGGTGGCTTGAGATGACACAAAGTGGGAAAACTTGGATTTCGTCAGACTGAAGGCCACTGATTGGTGGCCTCATTGGCTGTCTGATTTTAAAGGCTCATTTTCATGGATTAACTCGGGGGTGTCCTTTTTTTTTTTGCACCGGGAGAAAAAAAAAGTAAAATGAAAGGATGCCACTTGTCCGAGATATTTTGTAAAGCAACACATGTAGACATGCTAAGAAGTTGAATATATTTCAAGAAAAAAATGCATCTCAGCTTTGTGATATAGTTTTTTTTTTTTCCTCCATTTGTGCTGTTTTTTTTAGTTTTCTAAATATTTCAACTTTTCTACATACATTAGCCTCGTGAAATTTTCTGCTTGTAATGTTTTTTATTTTATTTTATTATTTTTCTTTTTTTTACTTTAATATAATATTAATAACAATTAATATTAATATTAATAACATAATATTGTAACTTTTTCTCCAACCTAATTTTCCAAAATTTCCAACTTTATTTTTGTTTGGCTTGTTTCTCATGTTACAAATTTAAAAAGTATAGCATCTTTTTCTTTAGTGTTTTGACTGTAATATTTTCCTCATAACATTACAAGTTTATTCTCGTAAAATTGCAACTTTTTTTCTCATTCGAATATTTTGGCAGCTGTTTATTCCATTTCTGTTGTTTTTACACCCCAACGATTTCCACTTTCTTTCTGGAAATGTTCTTCTTGTAATATTATGACTTTATCCCCTTAATATGTTAACTTTATTCTCATAGTATTATAACTTTTTCCCCAACCTCATTTTCTAAAGAATGCAACTTTATTTGTTGTTTTGTTTGTTTCTCATAGTATCACATCCTTTTTCATGAATATTTCAACTCTATGCTCCTGAAATGATATTATTTTTCCCTATAATATTATGACGTTGTTCTCATAAAATTACAACTTTTTCTTGATATTTTGTTGGTTTATTTTCTTGTAAAATTAAATTTTTGTATTTTTTTTTTTTGTATTGTTAAATGATATTTTTCGAATGTGCCGCGGGCCAATAAAAAACAGCTGCGGGCTGCACTTAGGACACCCCGCTGGATGTTGTGTTGGAGCATTTGTCAGATTTATTCAAATGTGGAAGACATCTTTGAGAAAAGGCAAATACATGTGCATTATGCATTATGCATTATAGAAGATATTATTTTATTGTGGTCCAACCTATTTTGCATCTGCAGCAATTCAGGTTAACATCAGAGGGGAACAACGTGCTTTTTATGCTTTATGGAGACTTACTTTTTAGACTGTTGTAGCCTACATTTTAGTGTTCTCTATGGTAATTTCATGTAAATGTCTAATGGAATTTATTGATACTGCTATTTGTATTCCATCCTACAGAGCATTAAAAATCCCAACAAAGAACAAAAATGACTGTCATTAAGAATTGGAATTGTAAGAATTGGTCATTGTAGCCCAAACTTCAGTGTTCTGCACGCTAATTTCCTGTAAAAGTCTCTAGTGACATTTTTCTTTCACCTCATATTTAGTCCCAAATGCTGACATGCTGACCCCTCATGACCTGATCTGTGGGTCCAAAACGGATGGGCACCACTGGGTGGGGAGTGGTTTGGTCCACACCGTATCGTAAAAAGAGCCAAAAATGTTGATTACTGTTTTCCAAAGTCAAAACTGATGTGTGTGAATAGCTTTGTTTTGCCTCAAACGCAAAGATAATAGGTCTGCTTTCATGGACGACGAAGGAAATGAAAAGATACTGTATGTATGTTTTAAAGGGGGGCCACGTGGTGGTTAACATGTTGGCCACACAGCCAGGAGATCTGATAGACCCGGGTTCCACTCTCTGCTTGGGCATGTCCGTGTGGAGTTTGCGTGTTCTGCCCGTGTGTGTGGGTTTTCCACGGGTACTCCGGTTTCCTCCCACTTTCCAAAAAAAAAACAAACATGCATGTTAGCCTCATTGGCGTCTCTAAATTGTCCATTGGTATGAATGTGAGCGTGAATGATTTTGTGTGTGTGTGTGGGTGTGTGTGTGGGTGTGTGCCTACTTGTGACCAGTCCAGGGTGTACCCCGCCCCACGCCCAAAGCCAGCCGGGATAGGCTCCAGCATACCCCCGCGACCCTAATGAGAATAAGCGGCATAGAAATTAGATGGATGGGTGAATTTTAGAGGCTAAAATAGGGTATTTGAATGTTTAAATAAGCTATTAATCAAATACCAAAATAGTTGTATATCGATTGGATAATAGATGAATCACGGATCCATTGTTGCAGCGCTATTTTGAACTCTGCAGAATAATCTTGCCCAACGTGTTGTCCTTTCTTTCGTCCACTAAGTAAAGGTAGCTGAGACAGAATTAAGAGCGCCTCCGCTGGTTGAAGTCAAGCACTACACTCCGTTTTGCCTCAGTGGCTTCAAGACACGACTAATTCCGAATCAGTTCCGCATGATTGTGCTATTATGCGCATCCTGCAAACAGTTTATGACTATAATCAGCACAATACATCGTAGCTTGTCATGATGATGCTGTCCAGACGCGCATGCAAGCGTCCCAGCAAGAATGGCAGCAGAGACAACAAGACGGAAAGTACGCTGACAAGTGTGCGTCTGTGGCGTGTATGTGTGTACCATTCTGACTGCGCAGCTTTGCCCCTAAGTAGCTCCCATCACTGCCGGCATTGTTTCCCCAGCGTGACATGGCTGAGGCTTAATGGGCCTGCTGATGGCGTGTTAAAGCGGAGTGTTAATTATAACACTATGCTCCGTTAAGCGCAGTCACATTAACGTTGGTCTCGGCAGCATCGCTGAGTTGTCCTCGGGAAAGAGGCCAGACTGCTGACTCATTATCTGGACTGGATGATTTAAAACATCTGCTCAATGTGATGGGTTGGACCAATTCAGACTTGGGTGTATTTACGTTTTTTGCCATGGGACTCATTCCATCCAGCCCCCTGCAACTTATTTTACTTCAGTTGTAAACTTCTAGTGGAGAAAGCCATTTATTATATCATAAAAGAAAGTATTGATTCTCTCTTTATGGCGCTATACCAAGCTGGTAATATATTATACTGGCAAAAAGATGCCACAAAAACCCGGAACACAAGCGTAAATGAGCATCCTTCCTGGTGGCGTAAGGTTATAAAATCCCCCTCGCACCTTTTCTCCATCCCGTGTCCCTTGTTTGTTTTTTCATTCATCTGCCCCTACGTATTAACGATCACCCCATCAGTCGTGACAAGTTGCAGCCACGGTCGCTCCTGCTTCGCTGGCTTAGTGGTGAGTTTGCCACTGAAGCTGCTCTGTTTATCCCAACACAGCCAGACTCTGCTAATGACCACAGAAAACCTCAGATGAGGAGCAAGAAAGGAGAGGAGAGAATGAGGGCACATGGTGCCAGAAGCTGCACACACACCCACGGCGATGAATAAGAATTTACCTGTTTTTCCACACGTACACTCCTGATCAAAAAATGGCAAGAATTTACATTTTGCACTGCTGGAGCTCAAGGAAGTTCTAAGGTGAGATTCAAGATGCAAATAGAAGCACAACACAATTGTTGAGGAAGCAGTTTATTGCAAACAAGCATTAAAGTGAAATCGGATGATCAAAACTTTTAAGACCAACAAAAAACCATGAAATCCCTCTAAAATAGAAATGAAATGTTCAAAAAAGGAGTCGGTAATGAGGAGCAGCGCCATCCTTGTTAATCAGCTGTAAAATGGTTTTGGGTATGCTTGATGCCAGTGTTCCAGGAGGCCAGTGGGAATGTTGCTCCAGGTGGTGAAGATCGCTTCACGGAGGGCCTCCACTGTCTGGAACTGATGTCCATTTTTGTAAATCCTTCCCCAAATGTTCTCCACTGGATTTAGGTGAGGGGAACACGCAGGATGGTCCAAAAGAGTGATCTTGTTCCTCTGGAAGAAGTCCTTTGTGAGGTGCAGCGTTGTCCTGTTGAAAAAGCCAAACATTACCACACCGACGAGGGCCTTAAGTCATGAGGGATGGCCCCTGAAACATCTCCACATAGCCAGCTGCCGTTTGACGCCCCTGCACAACCTGACGCTCCATTGTTCCATTGAAGGATCATGATGGTGAACATCTCAGGTGGGATCTCCTTGTCATGCCAGTAACATTGGAAGCCTTCAGCACCGTGAAGGGGAGAGTAAAACTTTCTCCCACCTTTCAATGTCCCACCTTTCAGTGTCCCACCTTTCAATGGTGTGCAAATTCCAAACAGCCACATTTGTGGCGTTGAAGGAGACCTTTTTTTTCTGAAAAACCTTCTCTGTCACAAGGCGTCTGATTGTCATTGGACTGCGCTCGGCATCAGTAACAACCTTCGTTCGGGGTGACGATGGTCCCGTGTCTTGACGGACAGCCAATGGGCTCCTCCAGCTCAGGGCCGGTGATATTTTTTGGGTCTACCACTTGACTTTTTTGTTCCACGAGCCTCAGGATGTTTGAAGAAGTTTAAAATGACCGTCTTACTGCGTCCAACCTCGCTTATGCAGCTCAACAATCCCACCGCGTTCAAAGAGCGAAAGCTCTTTTGCCTTTGCCATCAAGAGATGATGAGGGTGTGAACACTTGACACTACATCACATTGAATTGACATTTCTGCCAATATTTTGGCTAAAGGCTGTGCTCTTAAACTTTTGATGAGCCTATTTCACTTTAATGCTTCTTTGCAATAAATAGTTTTTTTTTGTCTCCCTCCCGTTTCTTCTTTTTGCATTTTTGGAGCTCTACTTAGAACCTCCTTAATATCCAACGGTGCAAAATGTAAATTGTTGCAATATTTCAGCGGGTCTTGAGATTTTGATGAGTGTATTTGCAAGCATGGCGATCATGGACTTTTTTTGTCAGGCAATGTTGTCTACGTTATTATTTTTTTCCTTCCAGAAGATGAATTATTATTTTCAGCGGTCTGCATTGTCTGACTGAGCGTGTGTTTTTCCTGTTTGCTTTTTTTAACCGCAGGTAGCAGGCCAGCTTCTGTGGGATTTGATGTCGCCTTTAGATCGGTTCAACTGAAGATGGAAACACTGGAGTCTGAGCTGACCTGTCCAATCTGCCTGGAGTTATTTGAAGATCCTCTGCTCTTGCCGTGCGCCCACAGCCTGTGCTTCAACTGCGCCCACCGCATCCTGGTGTCCCACTGCTCATCCAGCAAGCCGCTCGAGTCCGTTTCGGCCTTTCAGTGCCCCACCTGTCGTTACGTCATCACGCTGAATCACCGCGGGCTGGAGGGCCTAAAGCGCAATGTGACGCTGCAGAACATTATTGACCGCTTTCAAAAGGCCTCCCTTAGCGGTCCCAATTCGCCCACCGAGAGCCGGCGCCTGCAGCGGCCCTACACCGCCACCATTAGTGGCACAATAGCCGGAACGATTGGCGGCGGCGGTGGCGGCGGTGGCACGAGTGGAGGCAGCGCCCGGAGCAGCCCGGCCACTTCCAGCCACCCCCACCCGCACGCCAATCACACCAACCACGTCAACCACACCAACGCCAACCACAGCCCGGCTTTTGTGGCGAAAATGGATCCGCGCATCAGCTGCCAGTTCTGCGAGCAGGACCCGCCTCGCGAGGCCATCAAGACGTGCGTCACGTGCGAGGTGTCGTATTGCGACCGCTGCCTGCGAGCCACACACCCCAACAAGAAGCCCTTCACCAGTCACCGCCTGGTGGAACCCGTGCCTGACACGCACCTCCGCGGCCTGACCTGCCTGGAGCACGAGAACGAGAAGGTCAACATGTACTGCTTGGTGGACGACCAGCTCATATGTGCCCTCTGCAAGCTGGTCGGGCGGCACCGGGAGCACCAGGTGTCCTCGCTCACCGAACGCTTCGACAAGCTCAAAGTAAGTCCTCCATTTTCTTTGCTACGATGAGCAGCACTTGAGTTATTGTCAGAAATGCTCGATTATTCTAACCGATACTGTCCCGCACTTCATTTTTGATACCGAATCAGGCATCAGCTCTTCCCTCCAACTAATGTCAAGTCGTAATGGATGAACACACTACACTTCTTTTACTGTGATGCCACTGGATGCATGATGCGTGTGACTCCGAGTGATTCTTCCTGAGGTGTGGTATTACAGCAGTAGTGAAGGAAGACACCTGACCCCCACCTGGCAGAACCAGCGCTTTACGGCCATTCAGTGGCGGAGCCAGAAATCTTTCATTGGGGTCTAGAGGGCCCGTGGGGTGGCCGGAGAAGAGTGACCAAGGGTGGCCACGGCCAACATTGTCCACCACGTAGTCCATTACAAATTGCATATTTTCAATCCAAAGGCAAAACTCGGAAATAAAAAAGACGCGCACATACTGAGCTAGCAAGCTTGTTGCGCTGTTTGATCAGGTCATCACTCGCATGGCAAAACACAAATACGTAAATATGTCTTAGAGATTTCACAATAGTTTCTTGGTCAAAATGTAGCCTTGATGCTGGAATTTAGAGTTTGAAGGTGCCTTTAGTGATCCCTGCTTGGGAACTTTGTGTGTCTGCAGCTTTACTGCTAAAGAGCTGCGTTTATCCACACCTCTCTCTGTGTCTCTGACAGAGGGCGTCTCCAAGAAACGCTGTTTTTATCCACTTTTTACACATACAGTCGTCCCTCCCGTTCTATTATCGTTCCCTCGCTATATCACGGTTTTCAGAAATGAATGAATAAATAAATGATGGCTGTTTGGTGGTAGACTGTGGTTTATTATATTAGTCTAAAACATATTGAAATACAAGCGATATGTAGTATTCTGGTCACTAGGCGGCAGTAATGACACATAAAATTGAGACATTAGCTTACATGACATTACCTTAACACTGCATGAAGTAATGAAGTCAGTCATGTGAAAAAAAAGTTCTCCTCCCATCCCGTGTGGAAGTGGTAAGCTTTTGGCATACATTTAGAGGCTAACTGGTTAGCTCGCTAGCTTGTTTTCTCTCTGGCTTTCTAGCTAGCAGGCGTCCCAAGTCCCTGCAGCATAGAAGTTGCACAATGTGTTAGAATAATAGGAGTGTAAACGTGACTGTAGGGGTGTTATTTCATGCCCACAGGGCTCTAATGTTAAAAACTGTAAGTGATAAACAGGTTTTCTATGCTCTAACTACAAAAATATTCCATTATTGAATCCTATATCACAGAAATTCATTGAACACAGTCAGGTCTGGAACCAATTAACCGCTATAAAGGAGGGACGACTGTACCCTATAACTAGTAATAGAAAGTAATAGATAGCATATATCACATACAACAATGTAACATTAAGGACTTTAACAACACTAGCATAGCTTGTGTGAGCTACAGTGCTAAAATTACACTCACGTTTTAACCGTAATGTCATGCTAGGTTAGCTTATTTGCTAGAAAAACTACATGATCAAACTTATAGCTCCATCGTCTGTAGCTGACTGACGGCTTGTGAACCAAGTTAAGTTGTGTAGCGAAGACGTGAAATGGCACATGGGTGTGTTAGGAATGCAATACGGTGTTCCCTCGTTTACCGTGGGGGAAACAAGAAATGATTAAGTGGCTAACGCGTATTTCCCTCAACTGACCGTGCCTCTTTGTCCTGGTCAGAGGTGACATCACGAAAACTTGGAAGTTCAAAAGTGACCTCTTCTCTCAAAAGTGAAGCAAACAAGTAGCAGAGGTGATAGATTTATACGGACATATTTTCGTTTAAATATCATTATGAAGGAAAAAGCCTTTTAAGAGCTGCTTTTTCCGAGCACTTTGATCTTCATTCTAGCCTGCGCAGCCACAATACTATCCTATGCACCCGCATCATCAGGTTTCATCGGCAACAAAGACTAACACTGGAGAGGGGGAAATTTGGGACAGTGTGCTGGAGAGCAATAGTCGATGAGCTGGCATTCCATGTGACCGCTGAGCTTTCAGAGCGTTCCCGCATAGAGCAAGACTGCTGAGTCAGTGTGAAAAAGACAACAGGGAGGCACGAGCTCAAGCGAGCCGGTATCAGCTGGAGTTGAACACGCACACGTCTGACTTTTTGTTGATCATTTTAGCAGGTAACGTGTCTTAAAAAGGGACCTGACATTGCTGCTGGTTCACAAGTGAATTATTTTTTTTGGTTTGTGAATTAAATAGTTGTATTTCTCATGTTGGATGACTGAAATTGGTGAGTAACTGGCTAACTTGAAGTAGCATCGTAGCGATAAGCAACAATCTGGTCCCTCTACTGACACAACGAGCAAATTAGTGTGCTCTTGTGGTACAAGCCCGGTACTCTAGGGGGCACTACAAATCCCCACACCACATTGATGAGTTTCTGTTGATGTTTTGTGGTTACCACATGCATTGTACTGTACGCTGAATGAAGAGAAACACAGGTGAACCTCGCATTCCCATGCAGAATGTGGTATTTTCTTGAAGTACGGTAAAACAGCTTTGTACGCTCGTTCCGGTTCCAACCCGGTTCTACACGGTTCCAACATCGCTCCCGCCCTCATCGCTGTTTTTCAATAATTAATAAACGATGGCTATTTCATGATACACTACAGTCTGTCTATTTTTTTTGCCTAAATGAAGCATTTTCAAACATAAAATGACTAAATGAACTAAAATACAAATACAGTATACAGTCACAGAAAAAATGATTAGACCACCCTTGTTTCTTCAGTTTATTGATCCATTGTAGTGCCTGAGACAAGTAAAGGTACATTTGTTTGGACAAATATAATGATGATAACAAATATAACTCAAAAGAGTTGAATTTAAGAGCTGATACCTAACAACTTCCATGCTTTTCTTGATGATAACCAAAATCACTTACGTTCTTACATGACTAGCTATAGCATTGCACTGCCAAAAAATGTAACTCTTATGAGCTATTTTTGTTGACATTGTTATATTTGTCCAAACAAAGGAACATTTATTTGTGTCAGGCATTGAAATGAACGAGAAACTGAAGAAACATTCTTTCCATGACCGTAAGCCATTAAGCCCACCATTCAGCTTGTGAGGGTAGAATTCTACGTTGGTCACGAGGTAGCAGGGATTGTTCGGTGAGACAAGTACCAGACTTGATCGCCGGAAAACAGGCTGTTTTTTGCAAGCCGTAGCCTTCAACAAGCTAAAACTCAACTCTGAACACCCGACATCACTTGCTGCTCCCCTACAAGATAAAGTGTCTTAAATGGTTTATTTTCCCCAATTATGTCAACTGTATTGAGTAATCCCAATGTAAAGGTGACTATGGGGGTGTTATGTCTTTTCATGTCTAGGTGGCTCTGATAATTGTAAAAAAAAATGTGTTTGAAAGATGTATGCTGTAACCAAGAAAATATTTATATATAAATAGAAATAATATCCATATGTTCCTACCCTCCCCCATGTCCATGAGTTTTGGGTAGTGACTGTAAGGACAAGATCGCGGTCGTAATGAGTTTTCTGCGTAGGTTGGCTGGGCTTTCTCTTAGAGATGAGGTGACGAGCACTGTGATCCGGGACAAACCCGGAGTAGAAGCGCTGCTCCTCGGCATTGAGAGGAGCCAGATGAGGTGGCTTGGGCATCTGGGGAGGTGTTCAGGGCACGTCCAATTGGTAGGAGGCCTCGAGGAAGACGCAGGACGTGTTGGAGAGACCATGTCTCTCAACTGGCCTGGGAACGCCTCGGGATACGCCGGAAGTAGCAGGACGAAGTAGCCAAGGAAAGGGAAATCTGGGCTTCCCCGCGACCCCACACGAACATTTTACACTTTGCACGCTTTACACTTGCCACCTCGTTCTTTGGAGAGTGAGAGAGTTTCCAGTGAAAAGTAGCTGGCTGCTTTCCCCTCCACTTCATGGCTTCTTTCTTGTGGTTCTTGGGAAAGCTCCCTGCAGCCAAGGCTTTGAACTTTCTTCACTTTGAAATGCTGAAAAATCTTGCCCACATCTGGGAGGGAGGCCGTCCGAGTCCAAGCTCCACTTCAACTGGCGGCTAACGTATAATCTGATTCTCAATTATGGCATAACCGAGGAGAGAAAGTCCTGTTCGCGCTGCGCCAATCACGGAAGATCGAGGGGGACTTGCTGTCTTACACTCTCTTCTCCTTTTTTGATACAAAAAAAAAGTTTTGTAAGAAGTTAAAATGACTTTTTGACATTGCAGCTGTACGATCCAAACCACCTGTGTCCGTTCTTATTTTATGTTTTGGATTATTATTTGTCTTCTTGTAAGTTGTTCTTTGTTGTTTTTGGGAATAAACATCAGAATTGACATCATTTCATATTCTGGTCTAAAATAATGAGTAAATCCAACATTATGTGAACAATGACGTATGGTAGCAACGGACGGTCTGCTGGCCTAAACACTATCAGTGCTGACCTACGTTGACGTAACTTAAGTTGTAATATTTGCTCTCTGAAGTTTTATTAGTTTATTCCCAGCAGTCTGTTATCGTCATGTTGTAGCGTGTCTCTTGGCTGCGCTGCTGACAGTACGTGTATGTCCATGTTGGCTTTGTTTGTCCAATCAGATTTCAGCTTCTATGTGTTGCCATGTCAATGTAATCTGTCCAGAGCCTTCAGAGTTAGGACTGCTGGCCTGATGTCAATTGGCAGTGCGGCTGTTTGTATCAGATTTCAGATTCTCCTCACAGAGCCTGCTAGCTGGCATACGATATCGTCTGCGTTTTTCTGTCCTTTGGTTGGTCGGACCAAAACAAAACGAATCAAAGCTTGACGAGCAGTTGCTGGCCAACCGGCAATAAACAACAAAAGAAGAAGCTTGACAAGCTGAACCAGTGTTTACAAGTGAGTGTGAGTGTAATATAGCCATCCATCCATCCATCCATCCATCCATCCATCTTCTTCCGCTTGTCCAGCTCCTCTCAGTGGACATAGTCTCTCCGACGTGTCCTGGCTCTTCCCTAAGGCCTCCTACTGGTCGGACGTGCCCTGAACACCTCACCAGGGAGGCGTCCGAGAAGCGTCCTGACCAGATGCCCGAGCCTCCTCATCTGGCTCCTCTCAATGCGGGGGAGCAGCGCTTCTACTCTGAGTTTCTCCCGGATGCCGGTGCTTCTCACCTCATCGCTAGAGCCCAGCCACCCTACGGAGAAAACCAAGTTTGCTCAATAAAGAGCTTGTTGTTCGACCACCTCCTCGTCGTCTTTACAACGCTTTGGCAGATGACACAAGTGTAGAGGTTTGGAGTCGTTTAGACACGACGTGTTTGAAGATAAAGGGTTAACAGGCTTTCTTGCTTTAGTAATCATCATATCCATCCTCGATACACAAAAGTCCTCCGTCTGTAATATTGTGTTTTTGTATATTCCGGTGGTTTGTATGATTGTGGTATTAAAAGGTGGAGGGAGTGGGTTATCCGAAAAGACCTACAAGTAGGTACCAAATGCACCGCCTGCCACAGCCTATGACAATATATTGCTGATGATCAGTCAATCTTCATTTATTTTGTGCATTTCACACACACACATTCCGCATTTTTAACGGTTAGATTGCTCAAAGGCCACCGCCGCTATAGAACTGCCCTCTATTTGTCCTGGTTGACCCCAGCCTCACCCCTTTTTGATGTTTGACCTTTGCAGTCCCCGTCTCTTTATTCCCTCGCGTTGGAAACCACACCAAAGAGGGAAACGGTAACCCACTCACGGGCGAGCAAGCTGGATGTTCCACGGTGGGCCGGATCTGTAAGAGGCGGAATTGTGTCTCGACTACAACAGCAGGGGAGCTTATTCCCCAGGCCGCTGTTAAAGCACGGCTCTTTGCTTCGGAGCAGACATTTGCACCTTTTAATTGGCAGACCTCGGCGCTGGCGTCTTTTCTTTGATACGCCTTAAAAAGTGCAGCTTAAAGGTACAAGCACCTCCAGCTTAGATGCGTTTTCTTGTACCTTGTGAACGTCTCATCACCTGCCGCTTGTGCAAGCGTGTATTTGCAGGGTCGGATTTAGTTGGAGGCGAGGAAATTACTTCGTCACACTCAAGAGTATTTACATAACTAAGATGGCACCGTACGAGCGAACATATCCAATGCTTGGTCACACTGGAGTTGATCGTGCACAAAATGGATGGGGTGAGATGAACATGATAACATACGGTACCTCTTAGAGAGAAACAATTCATTCTATTTCACCAGTGCAACCAATGGGTTAGCTTTGCGTGCTGGGTATGAGTGCGGTAACTGCTGTAAATAAACATCATCTTGCGGAGTTGCATGACGTTTTCTTTGACTCGTTATTTTATAGAAAATACTTTATACGTGCGAATGTGCGTCATAACTGAAATAAAGGTAAAACAGGGCAAGGTATACTCAGGAGAAGGACAAAAGCCATAGATCGGTGGTTGTCCAAAGTGTGTCCGTTGATTATTTGCGGCCTACGGCTGTTTTTTTATTGGTCAGCGGCACATTCTAAAAATATAGTTTAACAAGAAAATATATATATTTTTTTAAAACATGAAATGAAATGAAATGAAATGAAAACATTTAGAAGAAAAAAGATGAAATATTTGGAAAATTATTTTTTGAATAAGCAACTGCAGAAATGGAATAAAAGAAATTTTATGAGAATAAAATCCAAATATTAACAGAAAAAATGTCATATTCTAACAAGAGGGGGAAAGTAGCTGTTTTGGGGAATAAACTTGTGATATTATGAGTAAAAATAATGTCATTTTAATAGCACAGAGCTAAAATAGTAAAGAAAAAAAAGATGTCATATTATGAGAAACAAATTACACAAAGAATAAAGTGGACATTTTTGGAAAATTGGGCCAGGGAAAAAGTTATAATATTACGAGAATAAAGTCAAGATGTTACGGCAATAAAGACGTAATTACAAGAAGAATATTTACAAGAGGGAAGATGAAATACAGTCAAACCTATCTTAGCGGCCACCTTTATAGAATGGCCACCTGCCCATAGCAGCCACTGAAAAATCCCCCCCAGCAAATTTACATGTTATAGACCCTGTGTATAGCAGTCACCTGTCCAACGCGGCCAGCGGCCACCCATTTTGTCTCCCTTGGTCAATATCTGACCGCATATAGCGGCCAAAATACCAACTCAAGTAGAAGCTTCATGCACGAAAAAGTTTTGTTTTTCAATCAATGAAGCCGTCGTGTGTAGACTTTAATTACTGAGTCCTAGCTCAGTCACAATCATTCACAAGATCCACACAAACTGTCAGTTGTTCCACATAAAAAAGCCGTCTTCTTTTGAGCTTGCTATTTCCTGGTCAAACATGTAACTTTAAGAGCATTTGCACCAAAACATTACCGCAAAGTAGTCTGGGAACAGGACGTGCTCCCAGCGACGCTACAATAAAAAAACATACAGCTAGCATGCATGCGGCAGCGGGAGCAAAACTGAGTTCGGTTGTACTTAACTGAAGTATTTTATCATTTATCAGTTATTATTAAGCCTCTAGCTTCCTTTTAGTAAGTAAAAACCTTGGCTATGATTGCACTACATTGTCATGTAGACCTACAAAGTACACTTGGAAGAACAAGAGGTGAATAAATGTATTGCAACTGATGTGAAACTGATGAGGGGTAGGATTAAATAAGCTTTGCTTCTTCCTACTCCTTTTTGGACATGCAAAATTGTGAATTGTACTATGTGATGTGCTACTGTTTGACTCATGCATGTTCAGGATTAAAACCATGAACCATGATAATAACAAGCCTAGTAGTGCTGTACAACGTTTATCAGCAGTCCGCAGTGCCCTCTACTGGTCAACATTATTATTATTATTTTTTCCCTTTTTTCCTCTACTGGTCAACATTCAAACTGGACGCCAACCTGTCTATAGAGGCCACCTGTCTATAGCGGCCACTTTTGCAGACTCCCTCTAGTGGCCGCTATAGACAAGTTTGACTGTAGTTGGACATTTTTTAAAAATCCAGCAGAAATGGAAAAAAACAGCAGTAATTTTAAGAGAATAAAGTCAAAATATAAAATACATATTAAATATAAAATATTAAAACAAATCTATAAAATAATAATTGAATGAGAGGGGAAAAAGTTTTCAGAGAATACACTCGTAATATTATGGGGAAAAATAATGTTATTATAAAAATATATATAGAACTGGATTGCTGGATCAGATCAGATAAGACAAAAAAGCTGATCATATTTCAGATTCAAATGTCTCCTAGATCACACCACATGAAAATATTGTATGTCTTATTTCTCTTAAATGAATCCTTGTATTGCTTTCATTTTCTGCTTCTTGGGCTCTTGACAGTTGGAAGCATATGCAGAGCCAGCACGTCTCGTGTGAAAGGTCTTGACAGGTCTCATGTGCACTTGTACCTGATGACAGGTGGCTTTGTGCATAAGAGGATTGAAAAAAAAAAAAACTTCAGGCAACATGCAAGTGACTATTGGATTATTTCCTGTTTTGGAAGCGCACATTGACATGTCTAACTCGCTTCTTCACGACTTTCTTCATTTCCTCCGGCCCTTCGTCTTTTTTCTTCATCCAGACCTCAACCCGTCACCCCCTCACCCCTCCTCTTTGCTTCCCCTAGGCGCCATTTTTCTGCTCAATACAACACTGGCATGGAAACAGGAGTCTAGGACATTCATCCATTTTTTATGCCGCTTGTCCTTACTAGGGTCGCTGGGGTATGCTGGAGCCTATCCCAGCTGACTTTGTGCACCCTGGACAGAGATCATTTAAAAATATCAATTATTTTTTAATTATCTTCATAGCCACTCAAAGACGTGTAGTTCAATGCCCACCCCAAGGTGTCCTTTCTATGTTGTTTGTGTAAGCTTTACTGTATTTTGCATGCAAAAAAAAAGAAGAAAAAAACACAACAAAACCTCCTTCATTCAGCACCGAGGCAGCGGATGTTGTTTTAGCATCGGCCTTAAGCCTGCAGCTGTGGCTGTGAGCAAGCGTGTGTAAATGATGGCGCTTGACGATATGTGTATTTACAGGTGTGTGGGTGTGTACGTATGTGGAAGCAGATTCTATTAGGTCTGACATGTGAAGTGATGGGGCGCTGGGGAGTGGGTAGAGAGGGGGGAGACTGTGAGTGTGTTGCCAGGGGAAATCGTGGCTCTATGTGGAGCGCTGCAGGAGATGGCGCTCACTTAGTCATGCAGACGGAACACTGCAAAGATGAGTAAAAAGCTTTTAGTGTACCGCTTGAAGATGTGTGAGCAAGAGTGTCGCCATCCACGCAGTCTCACACACACACACACACACACACGCACAAGCATGTGCTGATGATAGCCCATCATAGGGTTTGGTAGGTCATGGAAGGAAAAAGCTTAACAAATCAATCCCGGCCTGTGCATTGTGCACATGCACAATTTATGCAGAAAGGAAATGGAAAGCTTTTAAAAGCTTTGTTGTCGGTAGCCATACGTTGCATGCAGAAAGAAGTATGATTAGGACTACTTCTGTGCATTTCCTGACAGAAGCGCTGAGGTAACATCCCTACATGCTTATTTGTTAGCTACTGACCACAAATAGTCATCCCTCGTTGATAGCGGTCAGTTGGTTGCAGACCAGTCCGCGATCAGTGAAATTCCACCAAGTAGGATTCAGTAGATTCAATATTAATAAATGGAATATTTTTGTCATTACAGCATAGACATTTTTTATGACTTTCTAAATATGGGTTTTAACGTTATTAGAGCCCCGTAGACATGAAATAACACCCCTATAGGCACCTTTACACTCCTATTATTCTTTGTTTACATCACATTGCATTGCGCAGACTACGAGATCACTGCAGGGAAATAACAGACAGCTGCCGCTAGCATAGCAAGCTAACGAGCATACGTAGTAGTTGGTCATGATGGATGCCCCCTGCAACATCTCCACATAGCCAGATGCCGTTTGACACCCCTGCACAACCTGAAGCTCCATTGTTCCACTGAAGGATCATGATGGCGCCCCCTCCACTGTACCGTGTGGAAAACATCTCAGGTGGGATCTCCTTGTCATAGCGTAATGTTGGAAGATCTCCCCGTGCGTGTGTGGGTTTTCTCCCGGTTTCCTCCCACATTCCAAAAATATGCATTTTAGATTCATTGGCGACTCTAAATTGTCCATAGGTATGAATGTGAGAGTGAATGGTTGTTTGTCTATATGTGCCCTGCGATTGGCTGGCGACCAGTCCAGGGTGTACCCCGCCTCTCACCCGAAGTCAGCTGGGATAGGCTCCAGCATGCCCCACAACCCTGGTGAGGATAAGCGGCATGGAAGATGGATTGATAAACTTAAAGTGTTTCAAATGGAATGGGGAGGAAGGCCAAAGAAGCCAAAAAATTACCACTTCCACACAGAATAGGAGAATAACCTTATTTTTCACTTGATGTCAGCCATGGCATGTCGTCTTGGCTCTGCTGGCTCAGTAGCCGGTCTCCATGCAGTGTGAAAGGTCATGTCATCTAACCTCATGTCTCATAACGTTACCACAATACTACATATAACTTGTCTTTCAATATTTTTTGACCAATAATAGCCAACCACAAAACGGCCATCATTTATGAATTATTTTTTGAAATATTCAAACCGCAATATAGCGAGGGACAACTGTAGATGTGTTTTGCTTTATTTGCGATGTTAAACTCAATTTCAATCGCTAAAGTGGATTACTTCATCTTTTAGGATGACCAAGTCGTGGTATTGCCAACAACAATGGGTGCTTTGGTGTGGAATCTGACAGTTTGATGACAACGTCAGCACCAAGGTCTACAAAATACTTGTCAGATGGAGACATTGCTTCCAACACAACAAGGCAGGGGAGAAACTTCAGTGGCAAAACAACTTCATCCCCTTTCCCCGTCCATGCCTTTTATACAGAACAGCGTACCGGAAAAAGGTTGAATGAATCACAGCTGTGGAAAAGGGACTTTATTCATCACCTCTCCAAACTCCAAATGTCTCATTGTTGACTTGTAATCTGATGAATAAGCACTTTATTTATTCATCTGTGGAGCAGATCTAATTTATGCAAGTGGAAAGGGGCACTTTTTAAAAACCGATGACACTCAGGCTCGATTCAGAAATGGCATTTCAATGCATGAAGGGATTTAGCAGAATGTCATTACAAAGACTAATTTAATTACAAGCATGCAAAGAGCATAAAGCACATCAGGTGCCTGCATCTCTCAGCCGAACCTAGCTGACGGAAAAATACGTTCCTCATCAAAATGTTAAGACCAGTTGAACAATTGCAAGAATGTACATTTTGCACTGTTGGATCTTAAGGAGGTTTTAGGTAGAGCTTCAAAATGCAAAATGAAGAAATGGTGGAGAGACAAAAAAATTTGGAGTAAACAATTTACTGCAAACAACCAAGTTTAAGACCATAGCTCAAAAAAGGCCCAAACCCCCCTAATACATAGACACCGAGCCACTAGCCACCCAGAAATGTTGCTCCAGGTGGTGAAGATGGCTTCACGGAGGGCATCCATTCTCTGGAACTGATGTCCATTTTTTGTAAGAAAAAAAAAAACAAAACAACTGGATTGATCTGTTTTTCTAAGTCGCTTGCTTGGGCATCTGAGATGTTTGTGTGAGAGCACACAGTGGGCGACCCATCCCATACTACAGCTTCTGTTTGGACCACTCGGACCGCCAACCATCCAATATCACCAACGGGTTTGGAAAGGCTGGACTACTGCGTGATGAACCTAAATGGCTAATGGTGCAAGACGAAAGTGACACAAAGAGAGACAACGAAAGAGAGCGAGAGAGAGACTGACAAAGTGTGTGATGAAGGAATTATGAGGCCGTTCAGTTGTGATGCTGAAGTCATCATGACTTGAGTGGTACTAGTTACCAGGAGGACAAGGAGAAGGAGGAGGGCGGCAATGAATGACTTGTGGTAGACTGCTGTTTAACTAGTCAAATTACAAGCACTGTTCTCTTTATTTAATCAAAAGTTTAAAAAAATCTGTGTAGCATCTCTCTGTGTACTAATCCCACATTACAACGTGGGCACCTATAGACGGGTGCAGCCTATATATGTACAAATCTTTAGTGGGTGCGTCTTACATACCGGTGCGCTCTATAATCCGGAAATGACAGTAGTTGTTGTTTAATTGGAGAATCAATCATCGATTCATCCATTAATTGTTGCAGCACTAATGAAACACATCTATTTACTCAGTCTGGGAACAGTGTAGAATTTTCAAATGTCAAATCCGTCCAACCCTGCTACAGTTCAGTTCTTCTTTGTCCTGCTGTCAGAAAGTGACAGAACTGGAAGAAACAATAGGTTTTGGGTTAGGATGAGACATCATTTTAATTTCCAATCTAGTGTTTTTGGGATGAACTATGTCCTTGTCCACTTACATCACCTTTCTGCAAAGAAATCCCTCCAGCTTTTTCTTGGCAGTTTACCTCTACCAAGAGTGTCTGTACTAGATATTGACACCGTGCAGAGTGGACGGCCCGCCAGGAATGTGTGTTTGCTATTTACAGCCCTCATTCCAGGCACTAGCCACAGGGGTTCCCCCTAGTGACGCTGCCCACATCAGTAATGCTGAACCACTGCCCTGCTTGGTGAGTGATCTTGTGTTGCTTCCTGAAAATTTCAAGACGATGCCTTGGAATCCATACTGTTGTAACATAACTCAGCCTGACTGTGGGTCCAAGGTCGGTTTCTTATCCAGATATCTCCTCCTCCCCCGTTGCTACAATGCCCAAATCATTTCTTGATCATCCTACAAGCATCTGCCACAGTATCAGGCTTAATATACTGTATAGCTGCTGTCTTCATCTTTGCTGTTACATGACCTCATCTATAAATACATGATAGTGACATGATTGACCGGCCTGTCCGCTCTGCCCAGTTAGATGAGGCACAGTACAGCTTGAGGTGGATTAAATCATCTTTCCCACCTTGGAGGACCCAAAGACAGCTGTTGGGATGTTCGGAACATTTTATGTCTGCTGTCTTGTCATTGACAACCGCCACTGTCCTTGTCATGCATGTTGCAGCCCAGACGTGTGAGTCTGTATGTTCAGCAGCTAAAGCAGTGACTGTGCTTGAGGATTTCAATTCCATACGACATTCAAAGCTACTGGAAGAGCAGCAAACCGGTGTGGCATGCGATTTGGGATGAGCAGGCCGTTTTGGTACAAGGTGACAAGTGGAAATTGCCAATCACGCCTGATTGATGTTCCTGTTATGGAAAAGATGATGCGCTACTCAGACAGGAGAGTCCAAAGTGATCCAGTTATTGATATTCAATGCATTAAACACAATGTCACCTCCTGTTTGCCTTCTACTGCCAAGACTGCTTGGTCTCCTGATTCTAAAAAAAACAGCTGGTTCAACAACGTGTCCATGTAAACTGAAACAGAGATGGCATCCAAGGCTCTTGTCAAACGAATTCTGGCACAACCGTAAAAACACGGACAAACGAAGAGGGGGACGAGAAGAGTCAGGTCAGGGCAGAGCAGAGGAACTCGGGGAGGGCGACAGCTGACATTGTGGCAGAGTGAGGATGAGTCATGAGATGTGGCAGGGAAGAAAGAGCAAACTAGTGGGAGATGGAAAGAGATGTTATTAGGATTCCTTGCTCGAGATTTAAATGACAAGCACTCACATCCATTCAGTTAGCCCCAGGAAAGCCTCAGGTTATGGCTGTCAGGAATACTAGATAATGCTAACCTCAGGTTTTATTTTCCCCAAGCAAATCACATATTAACACAGCTGATGAAAACACAAAGTGACTAAGAGCTATTGGGACTCACTTTCCCATCATCCTCCACCACGCAGCATCTACTTATCACCCGTACGCCACTTTTGAAGGAAGATGTGCTCAAACAAAGTTCGACAACATTGTGAAGAAAACCCCTCCTTCTCCATGATTCCACCTCTGCTGGATGAGCCCGCCACCCCTTTTTAAAAGACAGGTTTTTGAAAAAGCAGGCTTCACTACACATCTGAAAATAAAGCCTGTAGCATTGGCAACTATCCGACCATCCATCAGTCAGCTACCAAGGTGGAAGCTGTAAGTTTGATCATTTTGTTTTTCTCAAGGAAATAGGCTCACCTAGTTTGATAGCCTGTTAAAATGTGACTGTAATGTTAATAGGGGTGTCCCAATCTGATATTGATATCCGATATCAGCAAAAAAAGGCATTATTGGATTGTATCGGCCTGCATCTAAAATCTCCCATATTGGAACTCCGACGCTGCAGTCCATCCATACTTTGCGCCAGCAGCAGCACTTCTATTCACTATGCAGAGCCCACGTGATCACAACAGCAGCGTGTGCTAGCGTGTTTAGCAAGGAGCAGGACTGACAATCACCATGTGGCAGTATTTTTTGTTAATGTTTCAGAAAGACGTTGCAGCAGAGTGCAAAACTTGTCATACACTGGTTTCCTGTGGTGACACAGAACCGGGGAAGTTTAACATGACATCACCTATGGTCATGAGCTTTAGGTAGTGTCCTTTCAGTCACTACCTAAAATGAGGTGGCCTCTCCCTTAGAGATAAGGTGAGAAGCACTGTCATCCGGGAGAAATTCAGACTACAGCCGGTGCCCCTCCACATTGATATCGGATTTATATATCGGCCGATATTCCGAGCTACAATATCAGAATCGTATCGGAAGTGAAAAAGTTGTATCGGGTCAGCACTGTGCCTCACATTTGCTTGTGTCTCCTCCCCCAACCTGTAATCGCTCTTTACAGTTGCTAGTGTCGTAGCACGGATGTAGGCTTTAGTAACGTTCTTCTTCTTCACGCCGTAAAATAGTCTTGTCTGAATCAACGATGCCTCTGCTGGTTGCAGCCAGGTAGTGGGGTCCATTTTTTTTTCAATGCGCCACACAAGTAACTGAACTGCATGGAATGACATGAGTCTGAAAAGTCTGATAACCAGAAAAGTTCCCTCCAATAAAAATGCAGTGTTGTGCTGCTCTGCACTACTGCCAGGCCTTCAGATAAAAGATACAAGCTCCACCAGCAAGTTTCCAGTGTTTGTGTAACAACTGTTTTTTCTTCCCCACACACAACTCTGCGGCCCGTGTGTCGGAGGTAAGTTTATCTCTAGTGTCGCTTTGCTACGGTGAAAGGGGGGAAAGCTCTGATGAAAACTGTTGTTGCAGTTTCATGTTGGAGCCAAAAATGTCACCTCGGTTGGTATATGTTCTTACATAGAATCTTCTTCTTTATAGAAAATGTATGACTCTTTTATGACAATAGATTTATAGTTTCAACGTAGCCAGGGTGTTTATTTGCCTAAACAGCAAAAGACGGGATGTTATTTGGAAGCAGGCTCTACTTGGACAGAGGCTGTTATTTCCGAAATGTTTAATTATGTGTAGAAAAGTATTTTTAACTTGACGATTTGGAGTGCATGAGAATGTGGGAAGGAAACTGTAGCGCTCTCTGACCACATGGCATATAAGTATATTGCACATCACAGCAGCAACAGAACCAGTTTTGTAATAGTGGGAAGGAGCAAACTTCCAGCACATGTGCCAGGCGTGAGTTTCACACGAACAGCTGAGTAACACAATCAACATTTTTAAAGCACGGTAGATAAAGCTGCCGGATGCTGACCACTCACTTCTAAGACAGCTACTGCCATCTTGTGGAGTTCATAAAAACTACATTAGGTGGTTGCCTACAGCCACTGTTGTGCTAATTATTATTATTAGCTGTTAACTGAAGAGAGGCCTTAATTGGAGCAATTATAGTTAATCGATAGGTATTTCTAATACACTCCTGATCAAAATTGCAAGAATTTACATTTTGCATTGTTTTAAGTAGAGCTTCAAAATGCAAAAAATCATTTGAAACTTCCTCAAACACCCTGAGGGTTATGGAACAAAAAAAGTCAAGTGGGAGACCCCAAAAAATGTCACCGGCCTTGAGCCAAAGGATCACATTTGTTGTCATTTGTTGTCCTCGGCCCAAATGAAAGTTGTTAGTGATGCAGAGTGCAGTCCAATAACCATCAAACGGCACCTACGAGAGAAGGGTTTGAAGAAGAAAAAACACCTTCAAAGGCTTTGTCTCCTTCAAGGCCACAAAATTGGCTGTTTGGAATTTGCAGGGGAGCACCAACATGGGGTATTGAAAGGTGGAACAAAGTTTTATTCTCTGATAAGAAACAATGGTACCTTGACGGTCCTGATGGTTTCCGACGTTACTGGCATGACAGGGCGATCCCACCTGAGGAGTTTTTTTCCACATGGCACAGTGGAGAGGGCGCCATCACGATCCTTCAATGGAACAATGGAGCGTCAGGTCGTGCAGGGGCGTCAAACGGCATCTGGCTATGTGGAGATGTTGCAGGGGGCATCCCTCATGACTGAAGGCCCTCGTCTGTGTGGTCATGACTGGCTTTTTCAACAGGACAACGCTGCACTTCACAAAGGACTTCTTCCAGAGGAATAAGATCACTCTTTTGGACCATCCTGTGTGTTCCCTCATCTAAATCCAATGGAGAACATTTGGGGATGGATTTACAAAAATGGACATCAGTTCCAGACAGTGGATGCCCGCCTTGAAGCCCTCTTCACCACCTGGAGCAACATTCCAACTAGCCTCCTGGAAACACTGGCATCAAGCATACCCAGTTTTTGAGGTGATTAACCAGAATGGTGCAGCTACGGATTACTGAGCCCTTTTTGCAACATTTAATTTCTATTTTAAGGGAGTTTCAGGTTTCTCTTTAGCTATGGTCTTAAACTCTTGATCAGCTGATTTCACTTTATTGCTTGCTCACAATAAATTGCTTATTTAAAAAGCTATCTAACTCTAATAGTGCAACATGTAAATTCTTGCAATTTTTCAACTGGTCTTAAAAGTTTGATCAGGAGTGTTTATATTTTTTGCAGCCATGTTGCTCATCAACTTCATTACAATTGTTAGCAAATGAGTAGGCTTTCTGCTCGTCATGCGTTTGTGCACTCATCACCTGCTACTGAGTGCCGTCTGCGTTTGACAGAATGACTCAACATCCTTCCTGAGCTGTTATTGAATTTTAGAGTTATGCCAAATGCACGACTGTGTCATGTTAATTTCCCCCATGAGGCTGTGGATCATGCTCTGTTAGCTGCTTTTCTTACAGTTTCGTGTTGCACTCATTAGCAAATTTGGTATATGTTGTCCAAATTATTTTGAAAATCTTTATGCGGTGGGGACCACTGTGAAGGTGACAGCTGCCCTGTAAAATCTGCTTAATAGGCTTGGACACGGCCAAATGATGCATTACAAATGCTGGCCAAGAGACTGCTTTGGTTTGAATTTGGCCTTGATCAGATCCTGCTTTTCATCCCAAATTTTAAGAGCAAAGGAGGATGGACAGGCGTCCCTCGCAATACCGCAGTTTGATTATCACCCCCTCCCCCTCATATCGTGGTTTTTCATAAATTAATGAATAAATGACCACTGTTTTGATTCCATAGACTATGGTCTATTATTAGTCAAAACATGTGTAAATACAAGTGATATGTAGTATTGTGGTCACTAGGTGGCAGTAATGACACAAAACATTCAGGCATTAGCTTACAGTACATTACCTTCACACTGCTTGAAGTCATGAAGTCAGCCATGGCACGTCCCGCATGATAGACTGAAAAAAAGCTTCTTTCCGTGTGGAAGTGGTCATTTCTTATGCTTTTTAAGATTAGAAGAAATACATTTGAGGCTAACTGGTTAGCTCACTTGCTTGTTAGGTCTGTCGCTATGCGATCCGTACCGGAAACACGATTGGTTCTACGCATGTGCAGGACGCGTCTACATCCGGTCAGCCTATTTTTCGGCAGTCACGTGTTAGGCAAGCCGATTTGTACTACGCACGTGTAATCTACGTCATCCGTCAATCTGTTGTACGGCAGTTACAGATGGTCAAGTTCTAGCATACATGTAATATACGTCACCCCTCCCCCTCCTGAAAAACGTTATTAAGATTAGAGAAATTACAACATAATCTATTTTTTCTTTTTTTTTCTCTTATTATTATATCCATGGTGCAAGTGGATAAATTATAAACTCTCGGTTCCTGGTTGCATATATTAGGGTAGTTAGCCTAGAGTCGGACGGGACGAACAAAAGTGTAAGAAATAAAATAACGGGCAGGGAAAAATAACACACTGATAATTCAAAGAAAATTAAGTTAAGTATTTAATTCCAGGGCTAACCAAAAAAAACAATCCCCACAACACCTGGGGACGGAACAAAAAACAATCCTCAAAACCAGGAACTAGTGAAGCAAACATTACAAAAATACCAAAAAGGGAAACATAAAGACTCACCAAAAAACAGCCAGAGTGAGAACACCTCTCCAGGAAACTAAACACGCCACACGAGGCAAAAATCACCATTAACAGAGGGCACTTCTGGCTTGGTCACACACACAGCGATGATTGACAGGGAAAGGGACTTGCTTTCTGCCTCCTTTATGCCAGCTCCACCACACTGCCAATCCCCCACACCTGGGATGCACCTTACAAGTGTGCCCAGCCTCATAATTCCTTTGTCACACACGTTGTCAGTCTCTCTCTCTTTCGCTCTGTGTCACATTTGTCTCGAGGCAAATTGGCCCTTGAGCTTGTGCTGTCCTCTTCATCATACAGTAGTTCAGCCTTTCGAAACTGAAACCTGTTGGTGTTTTTGACACTGGTCCACGCTGTCAGGGTCCACTGGCAGAAATAAGTATAAACGAGGGACGTCTGTACAACCAGTTTTACCAAATGTTGGAATATTTTTTTAAGTTCCTTGACACTTTGGCTCACAGTTGCCTCTTGAGGAATAATGGGGTATTACAGCAGGCTTACTATGCATTGCATATCGTATTGGAAATATCCAAAGAAAGCCTGTACCTCGGTTTATACTGTATTTGTGTTGTGCCATGAATCAGTCTTGTCGTTTTCATCGCTGAGGTGTTGCCATGAGAGCATTACGTACACTTGGCTCCGCTTTGCTAGTTTACACCTGCACCGCAAATCCCCACATTTGATTCAGCTTGGCCTTTGTTTGGACAATACTGTTTGGGCAGCAGTAAATGAGACTCCCGTGAGCAGTTTCTTGTGTCTGCGGCGTATTTACTCTCGCCTAAGCCACTGTGTAAGATTTGGCCTGTATACACAAGATTGGAGTATTTGCTTAGATGCTTATCATACTTTGTTTGTGGTCATTGTGTTCTTTGTCACGTATTGTCTGTTCCTCCAGACTTTAGGACTTTAGAAGAACTTTGAGTCATGGAAACATACTGAACATACATCCCGTATGGTTGTTGTTATCTTATTGGAGCAGAGCTGCGTTATCTGTGCACAAAGCTGCCATCATGATGGCAACGCCTTGAGTCAGGAGTCATAGTAGTTTGAGTCTGGAAGACGGCAATGTTTCATATCAAGCCTGCAGCTACAAGCAGCAACCTGATGATATCATCTGCTGAGGATAAGAATGGACAAAGATAACAAGCCGCACAGCGTCCCGCTCAGATGATGAAACTATTTCAAAAATCCGCACGGCCTTCTTGATATATATTACGCCGTCCATGGGGTGGAGGTGGTTCACAAATCACCGGGCAGATGAAGGTTTCACACAGACAAGACCAAATATATTGGCACTGATAGCAATGAGTACTTGCGGGATGGAAAAATATGATGAAATCGTAAAGGCGTGACGCTCCTGTTTGGTATAAATGTCTCAATAAATTCTATTCCAGGCCAAGTCAAGTTTGACATACATCCGCACAATCAAATAAGTTGTATTTTAGATAAGAATGCTCCGTTGATTGAGGAAGAAACATTTATTGCTGTATTTGTGTTTGTATTGTATTTGTATTTGTACTTTATTTATCCCACAGCGGGGAAATTCACTTGTTACAGCAGCAAGCAAGATACGCAAGTAAAGAGTACATAGTGACTACAACATGGTTCAGGTGGTGCAGGTGTTGTAGAGCCTGACAGCGGTCGGTATGAAGGACCTGCGGAACCTCTCCTTCTTACACCGTGGGTGTAACAGTCTGCTGCTGAAGGAGCTGCCCAGGGAAACAACAGTATCATGTAGCGGGTGAGAGGTGTTGTCCATGATGGACGTCAGCTTAGCCAACATCCTTCTCTCCCCCACTTCCTCCACGGAGTCCAGAGGACCGTCCAGGACAGAGCTCGCTCTCCTGATCAGCCTATTGATCCTGCTCCTGTCCCTGTCCGTGCTGCCCCCTCTCCAGCAGCCCACAGCATAGAAGATGGCTGACTGTGAACTATTATTATTAGTCCAAAAATATTGAAAACCAAGTTATATACAGCATTTTGGTCACTAAGGGTCAGTAATGTTACATTGATGAGACATGACATTACATCACATTACATTACGTTCCCTTAACACTCTCCTCCCTTTCCGTGTGGAAGTGGTAAGTTGCTGGCTTTTTACTTTGTCCTTCTTCCCCACTCCATTTGAAAGCCTTTCTTAAGTTTAGAATAAACAAATTGGAGGCAAACCAGTTAGTTTGGTAGCATGCTAATGCTTAAAGCGGGGCCGTCCCTGCACTGATCCCGTAGCCTGCACATTACAGTTGAGCAATGTGTTGTAAACAGACAATAATAGGAGTGTAAAGGTGACTGTAGGTGTGTTATTTCATGTCTACAGGGCTCTAATAATGGTAAAACAAACCGACGACAATCGGCGCATGCTTAGCCACAGCTGTGTTACTCTGTTCTTATTTTCCAATCAAGCTCGCTGTGCTACTTTACTCCCTCTTTTATTGAACCCTCAAACGTATTTACACTTGCCACTTCCACCTGGAGCTCAGGTGAGGCCGAGTGAAATGAAACAATGATCTTTTAAGCTTTTCAACATGTTGCTGTTTCTTTTTGTTCAAATATCTGAGAATACAGAGGATGACATGAATGAATGAAAAGGTCACTTTCTCCCGGATCTATTTTTCATCATGTTAGCTTTTCTTGTTAGGTGTGTCCTTCCTAGCGTTTTATTTCTCCCTTTTGAGAGCTCACTCAGCGCTTTCATAGAATTCTGTAAAATGGAAAGCAATAGTGTTCCCTCGTTCGCAGGGTATAGGTTCCCAAAATAGCCTTTCCTTTTAGTAGCATCGAGTTAAAATTTTAAAGGATTTTTTATTTATTTATTTATTTATTTATTTATTTATGTCGTAATATTATGAGAAAATTTTCACAAAATTGGTTTGGGGAAAAAGTTATAAGATTATGGGAATGAAGTTGTAAATATTACAAGAAGAAAATGTATGAAGATTATTTATGAAGGAAGTTGAAGAAAAAATTCAAAAACAACAGAAATGGGGCGGGGGAATGAGCAAAGAGTGAATTTGATACTAATAATAGACTTTTTCACTTTTATCACTAAACTGAGATGCCGCTTTTTCTTGAAATATGTTTAACTTCTGAGCATATCTTAGCATAAGTTCTTCATTTTTCACTATGTGGCCCTCGCTGGAAAAGGTTTGGACACCCCTGCTTCAAACCAACAGAGAAATGTGACCAAAACATGAATAAATGTCAGTTCCGAGTGTTTTTTTATTTCTCCATCATAAGCTAGTAGGGCAGCAAGGGTAAACAGAGGTCGATGGTATTATTCGACCGCTTTTCGTATCCTGCCTGCTTCTTGTTTCTCTTTGAGGAACTTTATTTAAATTCTGCCCCAGTCTTGTCTGCCATAAGCGGCTGTAAAACTACATATGCTAAACACTGGAAGGTCACAGGAGTTCATTAGTAGGTCCAAATTAAGAGTTTTCGGAGGTCATTATAGAAAAGTGTTAACATTCCGTGAATCGCAATAAAGGAACAAGCTTCGCCCTCTGTGTTGCTGCCGAGAGTTGTGCCCCATAGCATATTCTCCTTAGACAAAAACACTGTTTCCCAGAAGGCTCGTGTTACTGACATGACTACGCTCCAAAAATCCCTCTTGTTAACAACAGCCGTAATGCGAGCCCGCTGCTGTTCTTCTACTCTTTCATGAGTTTTAATCTCTGGCTTGCCTTTCGTTCTTTCTGCGTCTCTGTCACGCTGAATGTCTTGTGCATCGGAGGATCCCAAATTAATTAAAAGGGAAAAAATACTTTGAAGTCAGATACTTCCCCTTGGGGCATTCTGATGCGTTTTTTTGTTGTCGCGGCAGCTTAATGGCCCGAGGATTTTGCTACTGGACTTTTTCATCTTCTTAGGCAACCAAGGCAGTGCAGGGTGAGGGCAAGAAAACACCATCATAATGTTGCCTGTGTCGTCCTGCTGTCTGTTAGTGTATTGTTTCATGCTTGAACTTCACTCTTACCTGTTCCAAGGAACATCTTTTAATGCTACGGTAGCAAAGTATGAACGTGATGCATCCGTTCCTCAAATGGGGAGTGGAATTGGACTCGTTTGAGAGCAGCATTGCCAATTTGTCACGGTTGACTGCAGAGATCAAATGGATAACCTCCAAGACATCACAGACAAAAGACCTGCTTCAAGAAAGACAACAGCGCCAAGTTGGAATGACACTCGTCAATCAAGAGATGTTTTTTGTTTTGTTTTCAACAATTCGTGTGGTTGTAGCTTGCAGTGGATCTGTGCCCATTTGTTGAAGGCTGTGGACAGTGACTCGCTTGACCAAATGCTAGCGTGAAAGGGTTATAATCTTAAAATGAACAAGTATTTCTAATATGTTGCCTTTTTCATGATGCACAGTAATGTAAGCAAAGTAAAAACATGATCTTTTCCTGGCCTTGCACCAAAGTACATCTCAGACATGAACCATCACGGGCTCCGAGAAGCTCAGGGAGTCTCCTGCGGGTGCCCCGAGTCAGGACTGTCGTAAATTCCGGTGTATAAGCCGCACCCACTAAATTTAAAGGAAAAAACAGATTTGTACATATATAAGCCCAATGGTGTGTAAGCCACACGTGTCCACGTCATAAAACAGCATATGTGGGGCGCACGAGTCCATGAGGACCAGGCAGTGCTTTATTTGCTGACTCGCAGTGTCATCTTAAAGTCATCACACAGCAACTTACTCAAAAGGTATAAATATAGGGTATTTATTTATTTAGGTTAAATATAAGGTAATAAAAATACAAACATGTACCAAGATGAGTTTAAAATGAGGAGGAAAAAAAAAACATTTTAAAGTTTTCCTGTAATGCATTTCGTCTGAGCAAAGCATTTCATTGGCGGACAAGCAGCATAGAAAATGGATGGATGGCGCTGCAATGCTGCCTCTGTTCACCAGAGGGAGCCAGAGGAGCCCAGACCCCAGAGGGAGGCTAATGTCATTGCAGCGCCCCTATGAATGTTATTGGGAGAACATGGTTATTTTTTACATTCTCCAGTATACCTTTTGAGTGTTAAGTTGCTGTGTGATGAGCTTAGTGTTGTTTATAAAATGACACCGTTATTCAGACTGTTATATTGTTATACTGTTACATATAATGACCTCTTGTGATTTCCAGTGGGTTGACAAGCTTGTTGTGCGTGCATTGATAGCTCCTGTTTGGCTCCTGCCAAAGAAAGAGCTAACGTTTCCTCACTGACTGTTCTGCAGTAAAGGAGATGTCACAATATTAGAACTTAGCCATAAATTAGCCGCACCGCTGTGTAAGCCACAGGGTTCAAAGTTTAAGAAAAATGTATCTGCTTATACACCGGAATTTACGGTAGCGGTATCACTGTACAAGCGTCCAGGTTTCAATTGTGAGAAATAAGTAGTGCCTTATACACAGGAAATCACGGTAGCCGCGATAAACGAGGGATTACTGTGAATGGAATTTACAATTAGGGCGGAATATGTTTAAGTGCAACTGAAAGCCACTTGCATGACACTCAAGTTAAGATGCTACATAAAACATACCCGCAGAGTCAATAACGTTGGGTGTGGACCAGTGTGCTGGAATTCCTTTAGACGTGCTCCTCTTTTCTTAAATGCTAATATGATGCATCTCTTGTGTCCCTAGTTTGTGCAGGTGTAGCTAAGGTTGGATGGCTGATGAGCGTATAAACCAGTTTGGCAGGGGTATTGTTCTTCTGTATGTCAGAGAGACAATGAAGACATGAAGAAGCATGAGACCAAGGCCCGCTTCAACATAATGATGTCATGTTAGGCGAGGCGGTGATCTAACCCAAGACGATGTGCTGTCTGCTGCTGCAGTTGTGACTGTAGCGGGATGGACGCAAAAAGGGCTGAATTGGCGTAACGCAGAGGGAGTGATGGGGGGTGGCGGGGGGGCACATGAATGAAAGTTCCATCTGGTGTGTGGTGACCAAGCAGGTTCTCAGCACAGGTCAATTTCCATCCCATCAACCTCCTCCATCTTCACTGCAGTCCCATCGCATGCGCCCCCAGTGCTGGATCAGGGAATGGGTGACATTACCACATGCTAATACCTGCTTTCTGCCACCACTATTACGTGTCTCAAGCTACCGAAATGCAATTCATTACTCTCTCCTGGTGCCGTCACGCTCCCATTGCTTCTCCACCGTTGCAATTGTCCTTCTGTTTCATAACAGCCAAACCATCACCATGTTCAGTCTTCTGTTGATAGGAGTTTGAAGATTTCAGCCTGCAGCGACACGACCATTAAAAGATATCAAGTGACGAGGAGCAAACATGGTTGGCCTTAGAAGTGGGCACCTCACGTCTTTCAGGGAACTGCAGGGCCTCGGTGTTATCTTACAACTTACACTTCAGCATACAAATGACTACCTGTTTTACATTCTAGTAAAGGTTGTCATTTTGCTCCTCCGCTGTGTCCCCTCATCGCTAAACTCTACTTTTTCTTTTTCCTCTCTGCCGCCCACCCTGCTTGTGCTGGTTCTTTAAGGGCACCAGACTATTATTGTGTTTTCATTGCCGTTTATTTTGTATATCCGCGCAAAAACTATGCAACCATTTTCCGTACTGCTTTATGAACCCCAAAAAGAACCATTACTGGATTTTTTCTGAATGAATTATGCATGAATGCTTGTAGAATCTCACCTATAGTTACCATATTGGTAGGGGGGTCTCGAGACGAGACCATATACAAGAATGGGTCTGCAAGGACGAGATGAGATTTTAACATTTAAGAATAGTACACAGACAAAATATAAAAAATATATTAGGTGTGCATGATAATTATCGGGCCAACATGAGGGAATTATGACATCTTACCAATAATTTTTTTTAAAAAAGCTCCGATAACCGATAATTTAAGAAAACAAAAACGCTCCAATGAGGCGGGATGACCCGTATTGTGCAGGTGAGCAAATCAAGCGCTCCTTTTTCTCCTGCCTGTGACATCAGCGACCTGTCCTAACGTCCCCTGAGCTCACATGTAAACAGACATTCACTTTCTGAGGAAGGCATTTCATGTTCTAGTTGTTCCAAATGCTCCTGTATGAGGGGAAGAAAAACCCATCGAGCACACAAAAAACCTCATCAGCCAAAGTGAAAAGTGCAAAATGTTTGCCAGAGACCGTCATGACGTCACACCTGCTGCTTGGAGCGTGTGCCCGAAGACAGTGCACCTTGCTGGGCCACAGCCGGTGGCTCCCTCCGCTCTATACTCCGGTCCTGATAGCTGTGATGTGGTGGTAGTGATGTCATATGAAAAAGTAGATGTTATTAGTATGAAAAAATATTCTTCATCTCTAAAACATATTTGTAACCGTCTCCGCCCATCGAGACAAAGAGACTGTATGTCTGACAAAAGGGCTCACTCTGTTCATGCTGTTGCTCTATGGAACAAATGCACCAAGGTGCTGGAACCAATGCACAGAGTGAACTCTCTTCTTGCCTGTTTGGAGGCGGTAGATGAGGAAAACAGACACGCACACACACGGCGACATATTTAGGCTGGCAAAATTATCCAGTTCATTTTCATTTATTGTGTGATGAATTCATTTATTTTTAGTGTCCACCAGAAATCTTGTCATTTTTCTTGTGACACCCCTTAGATATTGGCCCAACTACAAGTATAAGACAAGAAAGCATTTTTCCCCTATCGAAAACGAAGACACGTCTTGTGTTCGGGGTGTAGAGTTGGCGCCAAATGACTGAGCCCCAAGCTAGTCTGAGCTTTTCTTCATGTCACTCACACACACTAGTAACCTTCAGAGACATGGAAACCCACTGTGAAAATCTTTAAGATGTCCTTTTTTATTGCAATCTTCCAGCTATTTTATTCAGCATGATTCAACACAACAGTCGTGTTTTTCCAAAAATGGGTCTTGAAAAAACGCTGATTGGACTGTTCCACCTTTATCCAGATCTGCACGTTGTTTTGTCCCTGGCCTATGCCCCTCCGCTTCCCTGCATGAAGTCGTGATTTTTGTGTCATTTTGCTTGCTAACAAAAACCAAGTGGAAATGTAAGTTCCTAGGCACTTGCAGGGTTTTCAGCTGGCTTATTAAAAGTCTTCATGGCGGCTTAGTGGCATCCTGCCATTGTTGTGCAGGGACCGGCAAGGCTCGTCTGTGTGTGTGAGTGTGTGCACTTACGCGGGTTTATGTGTGTGTGTGTGTTTGTAGGCTTATCAGGTGAGCCCGGGCAGAGTGTCAGATGCAGTAATGGAGGCTTCAAAGACAAGCGCTGCGGTGAGTTCCCTGGCTTTTACCAACTAACCACCCTCAACCACCTCAACCCACCCATGCCTGCTGCTGGGGTGCACACTAGTAGACGCCTGAAAAGGATGCCGATGAATTGATTAGACAGCAGAAAGTAAAATTGTTAAGAAGTCGAAGAGAGATGGGATGGTCGGCGCGGTGGCCAGGTGTGGGTCCAAACCCATTTCCCTTTCACATGCATGAACTCGTCAAACACCTGCCGCTTGTCTGCCGCTTTGTTCTCGTCGCAGCTGTTGTTTTTTTTTTTTCTTTTTTTCTCTGCCCGCCGCCTCCATCGTTGTTTTTGCTGCCTTTGAACAGCTCGTCTATTTGTGGCGTCACTCGTTTTCCATTTACATCTTTTTGCAGCTGCACGTTCGTTTAAGTGTGTTTACGTACTCGGGAAACGGTCAAGGTTACGGAGCATTTGGTCATTACAATTCATGCCAGGTCGCTGCTTTCATTTTGACAGGAATGATGTCATGATTACAACATTGCAGCTGCCTGTGGCTCTTTGAATGTTGGAATTACACAAGTCTGCTACCTAAAATACATTTTTGAAAAGTCACTCGTCAGGGTGCACTTTTTCATACTCCACTTATGATGTCATGTTAATGTTGACACTCATGGAAATGACCATTATATGTGCCTGAAATTTTATATTGAAAAAAAAACAGTTGAAAAATGGCAAGAAATGACATTTTCCACTGTTGGGTCTTAAGGAGGTTCTAAGTAGAGATTCAAAATGCAAAAAGAGTAAATGGGAGTGACACAAAAAAAATGAATAAGCAATTTATTGCAAACAAGCATCAAAGTAAAATAGGCTGTTTGTCATCTGATCAGTAGTTTAAGACCATTGCTAAAAAAAAAAAAAACACTAAAATATAAATGAATTGTCCAAAAAAGGACTCAGTAATGAGAAGCTGCGCCATTCTTGTTAATCACCTCAAATCTTCCATTTGGCATGCGTTGCTCACGCTGAATGTTTTTTGTCTCAATCCCATTTCTTTTTTTTTTCTTTTTTTTTGCATTTTGAAGGCCTACTTAGAACCTACTTAAGTGCAAACTGTCAATTCTCTCAACTAGACTTCACATTTAGATCAGCAGTGTATGCTAATGCTCTTACTCTTCTGCCCTTCGCCCCCGTGTTGAACCTTTTCTCCCTCCTCCTCCGCAGCAAACCTTGGAGAACAACTTGACCAACTTGGTGAAGAGGAACAGTGAACTGGAGAACCAGATGGCCAAACTCATCCAGATCTGTCAACAGGTGGAGGTATGCTGCATCCTTCTCATGTTTATTTTGGTTTGGTGGTCATTCATCCAACACTTGATATTAGTCAGTTTGCTTAAAAAAATAAAAAACATCCAACTTCCATCTTTCCTTTTTTTTTTGCTATTCCCTAATCTTCCTCCTTGCTGGTGGTTTTTAGAGTGATCAGCACTCTGATCCATTATTTAAATGAACTCCTCCAGCGACTGGTCAAATATGAAGGAGTCACTTAAAGTTAAATTCATTTCTTTATGAGCAATTTATTTAAGAAGTGCGCATGGCAACGTTGTTTTAGAATCATCCATAATAGAAGAGTCCGCTTAAAAGCTGAAACGGCTCTTTTTACTGGTTCTGAGCAATTACTGGAATTGCTCATTTGGATACACTGACTCCATTTGCGGATGCATAGCTGTGAAAGTTTGATGTTGAAGTCTGATGGAGCCCCGCGCCAATAACTCGGGGTGTCACAAGAGACTCAGGTCACGAGATGAGAAGATACACGAGAACGAGACAGGATGTAATTTTAACTTTACTTTTAAGAAAAGTACAATGAAAAAATATGACGACATATTGCAATCCACTAATATCATTTCTACTAGGCTACACGCTTCTGCACTCTGTGTGTATGCTAGCAGGCCCGCCTCCACCCACCGAGACAAAGACACTGTATGACTGACAAAAGGGCTCACGCCGTTCATGCCGTTGTTCTTTGTTCCAAGATGCGGAAACCAATGCACAGAGTGAAATTGCTTCCTGCCTGTTTGGAGGCGAGAGATGAGGAAAACAGACACGCATGCACATGGCGATATATTAAGGCCGGCAAAATCATTTTCATTTATTGTTTGATTGATTCATCGTTTATTATCGTCCCAGGCCTAGTGCCCACGAGACTCTTTTTTTCTAAACAAGAACTCTTGACATGTTTTAATCTTACAAGATCTTGTGACACCCCTGGTCATAAAAGAAGTGCAAAAGGAAAAGTGTCATATGTTAAAGGTGCTGAAAGCTCCCTCGTTGCAGTACCTCACCATGACAAACAGCACCTTTGAATTCCAAATCTTTAACTGTCAAGGTCCTTCTTTCACTGTCTCTCAAATGTGTATTATTTTGCTTGATTGTTTTTGTCAGACCTTAGATGACCTACGTACTTTAGGATTTGAGGTCACGGCTCATTTGTGGCCATGTGGTGACAAAACAGGGTGTTTGCATGTCCTGGTGTGAACTGCTACCCGCCTGCAGCAAATTAAACCTCAGGCATTCGCTTGTCACTATTGACCTTTTCTATCTGGACCCGTGTTGTGATTTAATGGAAGTAGTCGACAGTGTGAATCTTACACTTCGCCGTTAAGCACTGATTGCACCACACACACGGCACATAAAACCATCATACCTTCAATAAACAAACATCAAACTTCCACGCTAGGTGAGATTTGGCTGGTTGTTACTCAGATCAGACTCCATTTTCCAAAGAGTCACTTTGAGGTACCTGAATGCATCTGCTCAGCCAATCAATACTAAATGATCGCAGCGTGATTCATTAAGTGCAGACAAACCCAACGGCGTGTCTTCTTGTTTCTCTTATCCCTGTCTGCATACAAATGGAGCCTGATGCAGAACATGCAAACACAATACATTCCATCACCATTTTACCAGAACTTCTCCTGAGCACACCTCAATATAAGCTGCATGCGTCAAATTTAAAGAGAAAAAAATGTTGTACTCATGTAGGCTGCATAAGCCGCAGGTGTCCATGTTGTAGCGTGGGATATTTACACAGAAAGACACCCTATAAACCTTGCCATCCTGCCTACGCTCAGTGTTCCCAGCTTCATTCATGAGCTCCGACGAGTGAGACGTGAGACGCTTTTTTCAGCTGCCGCGGTCCAAGCAGTCCAAGCAGAAGCTGTAGTACCGTAATTTCCGGACTACAGAGAGCACCGGTATGTAAGACGCATCCACTACATTTAAAGAGAAAACATGGGATATTTAGTACACAGGAAGATTTTTTTTTACTTTTAATGAAATAAATGCTTTTTCCAAACAGTGCATGTGATACAGCTGGTTAAACGGTAGCCTACCAGCTGTCTTCATCTTCCTCCTACGCCCTAAAGTCATCTTCTTCAGTGTCGGTATACAATCCCTTCCTAAAAGATTCAATCATTTAGCCTCTAACACATAAACAAGGCACAGCCATCTTGGTAAGGCAACCTGAACAGTCCAATTGCGATCGATTCAATGCCCTGAGAATACAATGACGTGGATGAATGAGAATATACCGGCATTATATTATGTTATTATCTTATATTATATTATGATTTGGACCGTCATTTGTTCTGTTGGTGAGTGAACAGGACTACACAAACAATCATTTTCCATGAAAATCCGAACGGTGACAAGGGGGGTCAAGTAAGGACACATTACGTGCTGATTGGGTACTTATTTTCAGTTTTTGTTTTGCGGAATGAACTTTGCAGTCCACGTCAGAGTTTAAATGGAACCATCCACCCATTTTAAGCCTTGACCCAAATAATTAAACAAACAATGAAAATAACTTTACATTATTTTTGCTGTTTTTTTATTTAGCTGACAATCTGGGTCTGGTCTCAAGCCAGTATATTATTTTTTCAAGATGCTAGGTCCATTTTAGCTCATGAATAAAATCTTCCCCACCACTTTTGCACCTTCCTGAAGTACTTCCTTGATGAAACGTCCCCGTCAAACGCTAGTTAAATTATTGATAGGAGGAATAAGTGCGGATAATGTTGGCATTAATGGAAACGGGGTCACCTTGAAGTGAGCGTAGGAACAAATAGCCAGGCTGGTTGATATTGTGGGAACGTTGCTCCGTCACAAGGACAAATGAGGGGGCTGGTTCGGGGGAAGAGTGAGGTTAAGAGGGCAAAAAGAGGGAGGGAGGGCGCCGCACAAAGAGATTTAGGTTGAGTGACAGTGTGCAAGGTAAAAAAAGAGGATCTTTGAAGGCCGACCTGGATTCCCCGTCCTCTTTGTTTGCACCATTCTCTTATTTGTTCAGACGAAACCATCAAACACTCTTCCAGTGTGTCAGCTCACACAGAAGAAGCTTCCTCTCCACCTTTGCTTTTATGTCACTCTCAGTCAGGATTGTTGACTTTTGTTTCATCTTCTGGGATTTTCGCAGTGTGATGCACCGTCGTATCCGGCGTGTTAATTGATGCTGAGCTAACAAATATTGTGTATTGCCGAGAAACAAATTGGGCTCTTCCAAGCTCATGCATTCATGGGAGGGCCGGGCGAAAAGTGTGTTTTGTGCAAAAACATGATAGGAGGTACGCCAGGAGAGACTCATCATGTATTCTATTGTATGTAAAAAGCTGCGGCGGAAAGCTATTGTCAGTGAAATTTCCACACCTCCTAAAAATGGTGTGGAATTAGCTGTTTTGGAACGGAAGTACCATTGTGCTGTTCTGAGCCTCTCATTTGGAGCTTGTTAGAAACAACCTTGACTTTGTTTGTATCTTTAACGGTGGATTTATCAACTCTTCTACATGTGGATGCAAACTCCACCACAAGAAAATGCAGAGGTTAGAATAAAAGAAGCGTTTGTTTGTCTCACAATAGAGAATGTCGTGTTCTTAAAGCAGCAAGAGCACAGCAGCAATACTCGAGAAAATTAGGAATGTCAAAAAAAAGAAATGCAGTGCGATTGATATGATATAAAGTCTAGGGGTGTACCGATGAAACTTGTTTAAACTTGCGATACGTTACTGATTTGCAGCCTTGAATATTGGCTAATACTGATATCAAGCCGATATCAGAACAAATCAAACATATCGTAATTTCCGGACTATTGAGCAAACCTAAATATAAGCCGCATCCACTAAATTTTAATAGAAATAAAGACGTACATAGGTGGCACCTGTCTATAAGCCGCAGGTGACCACGTTGTAACATGGGATATTTAGTACACACAAAGATTTGTTTAACTTTTAATTAAATAAATGCTTTTTTCCAAACAGTGAGTGTAATTGGCTCGTTAAACAGTAGCCTGCCAGCTGTCTTCATCTTCCTCCTGCGCACTGAAGTCGTCTTCTTCAGTGCCGGAATTGAACAACCTCATAATTTGTTTGTCACGCACTTTGTCAGTCTCTCTCTTTCGCTGTCGGTGTCACGTTCATCTCGAGGTAAATTAGCCCTTGAGTTTGTGCCGTCCTCTTCATCATACAGTAGTCCAGCCTTTCGAAACCTTTTGGTGTTTTTGGCACAGCTCCACGCTGTCAGGATTCCGCAAAGTAGGATTCAATATTAATAAAACTGAATATTTGTGCAGTTAGAGCCTAAAATACCTGTTAATGACTTTCTAAACACAGTTTTTACCAATATTAGAGTCCTGTGTACATGAAATAACACCCCTATAGTCACCATTATTTGTTTACACCACATTGCAACCTTGCGCAGGCTATGGGATCACTGCAGGGACACAAGAAACAGCTGCCGCTCTTGAGCTAGCTAGTTAGTGTCCAATTTAAGGTTTTCAAACGGAGTGGGGAAGACGGAAAAACACCACTTCCGCACGGCACGGGAGGAGCACTTTGTTCACTCAGACATTGGGGCATGTCTTTTTCGGACTTTAGTCAAAAAATAATGCCACACGGCCGACATCACTCCTACGCCTTGCTGAACACGTTAGCACACACTGTTGTTGTTGTCACGTGGTTGCTTCTGGATGGAAGTGCTGGGGCAAGTGAATTCGTGCCGCAAGTCACTCTGCCTTACAGTCGAAGTTGTGCATCCCCTCGAGAACCCGATGTAAACTTTCAACAACAAGCACAAGTTTGTAGCGACGTGCCGCTTACATAAACATAATAGGAGGTGTTTGCCAGTCTCACGGACACTTTCTCTGACGAATGTGCTTGCTGAAGGCTGAAGGAGCAGTGTTGCATCATTACATCTCAAGCAGAATTCGGCGTATTTATCAGTCATTAACAGATTGTCTCAGAAACACAGCGCAATAAAAGTATGAGAGCCAGAATTGAGCCAGTATGCTGCTGCTGGGCCACGTGCTTCAGTCATGGCGTTGTATGCTGGCGAACGATTCCTGTCAGCCAGTCAAAACCATTCAAATGTAAAAATATGCGTGAATCCATGTCATTACTGCAGATGAAGTCAAGCTCATGATGTGACAGACTGGGAGTATATTTTACAATAGCTACTTTTTTGATTGAAAAATGACAAGGACAGACGATCCGTTAGGATCACATTGCACAAAATTCTTGTGACTTCTTCCAGGTTATTCTGCTGATAATCTTGCATATTTCATCTTTTCATCCAACAAAGATTACGTATGTCTTGCCAAGGCGGGTGTTATATATTCATTGAGGCACGGTTCTGCTCACAGGTTGACATTTGTTAATGATTAATTGTCAGCACTAAGCTATTTAACTAAAGCATTTGTTGACAAAGTTTTTCCGGTAGCACTTGTACAACACTCACAGAGGCGTTCAACTGTTGTTAAAATGTCAGATTGCGATGCTGTTAAGAACAAAAGCCTTTACTTGCAGTTCAGTTCTTCTCTTGGGCAGCTAAATTAGCTATTAATTATACTTAATTCTAATTATGCAGACACTTGGCAAAATTAGATGGTGCATACTACGTTTAAAACAGTTTTTTTCTATTAAAGTGAAACATGCTCACATATCAAATCCTCTTAATGAATAATGTAATTTGGGTGCATTGCTGAATATTCTAACACTTCATAACCTATTTCTAAGCCATATTCAGTGAAATGATTGCATTTTAGCACAAAGTGTGACTCTTTAGTGGGTAATATGTTGTTCGGTTTGAATTTGGTTTGGCCTCTCATCCGAGCAGTCAAGACTAGATAGGACAGCTGTAGTCTGACTAGATAGGACAGCTGTCTTAGCTGTCTTAAACAACCAGAAATGTCCAGTTGCGATCGTGCCAATGCTCTGAGAATGCAATTACCTGGATGGAGTTGAATTTCTGTTCCCATGGTGTCTTTATATCACGTACTTCACCTTTACGCCTCGTGAACATGAGGCCTCATTCTCTTGGTTCTGAAAAGTCACTCTGCGTGGCAGACAGCAGACCAATCTGTATGTGTTCTTATGACATACAATTGTTATATTTTAAAAAAAGCCTCAATTAACAAATCTTGACGATTTTTCAAGGATAAACTCTGAGTATTATGGGGGAAAATAATGTCATTTCAGTAGCATTTCTCCTGTATATCACTATATTGAGATGCAGTTTCTTCTTGATATGTATACAGAAAACAAGTATAACTTCTTAGCATATCTACATGTGTTGCTGTACAAAATATCAAAGTGGCAAAGTTGCATCCTTGCAATGTGGCCCTGACTGGAAAAAAGTTTGGACACCCTTGTCTGCACTAGAGGAAGTGACATTACTGATGTATATAGCACATTGTGTCAAAGCTGCAGAACGTCCACGATTTGTTTACATTGGTGCTTCTTCTCCAGGTGAACACCGCCATGCACGAAGCCAAACTGGTGGAGGAGTGTGATGAGCTGGTGGAGATCATCCGCCAGAGGAAGCAGGTCATCGCTGTGAAAATCAAGGAGTCCAAGGTACAGTGAAAGGTTGCCAGGACACAAAGGAGAGTCTGGGGCGCCGATGGAAGTAGAACACGTTGGTCTGGAAGTGATGTGTTAATTATTGAGATGAATGAGCTGCACATTCCTGTAATCACAGGTGTTGACAAATGGATGATGACAGGCTAGGACGGAAAAAGAAGGGCAGGAGGAGGCTGGGCCGGCAGGAGGACGAAAGGCAGTGATTGATTTATTCCATGATGAGATACACGTAGTGATTTGACAATTTGCACCAGTCGGAATGACTGATGACATGTTAGCACGAGGCCTGCAATCGATGTAAAAGATGTACGACCCTTGGGCACAGCTACACTACGTAGTATCACGTAAATGCTCCAATTAATATCCTATTCAGTGAACTTCCAAGTCTCCAGTAGTCTACAAAAGGGGTCTTTGATTAAAACCACTGACATTGACAGTTGTGGCTGTGGGCAACCACCTAATGTAGTTTTTGCGTTAACTCCACAACATGATAGAAGCTGCATTTGCATTTGAAGCTTTATTTACCTCAAAATGTGCTTTAAAATGTTGCTTGTGCTACTCGCCTGTTGGACTTGCCTCCATGTTTAAATGATCTTATTGGTGGTATTAATGGCTGCTGAGACGTTGCTCCTCAACGCTATTACAACATTGGTTCTGTCGTTGCCGTGTGGAGCAATATACTTAATAAATAACCAAGTGCCATTTTTCTTTCCACTGCCCCTGCGATTTAGGTAATTATAATGACAGCATTTACGGTGAATCCTTATTCCGAGCTTTATGAATAAACACACTGCTGATCAGAATGTTAGGGGGTCCCTGACATGATTCATTAACTTTGCTTAAATATGTTACATATTGTTTGTAATTATGGTCTACATTCTTCCATTTTTGAAAGCGAACGGTAAAGTTGCAAAAATGGCATTTATAGTTGATGGCGCCAGGCATGAGCGCTAGCGCTCACAGACGGTCAACTTAGTTCAGTGTATTTTTTGTCAAAATAGTAGTCATGCAAAACTGCTGCTGGATGTTCACCGTTTCAAAGTGACACTGTAAGTTTTCTTTTTCAAAAGAGGAATTAAGACAAAAATGGACAAAGCAAGTGCAGAGAACGAGAGAAAGATGGACGCTCACCTCGAGTTCTGTTCTGTGCAGTGATCATTTCACTGATGACTGCAATGAAAGAACACCTTAACAAAAAGCATTTGGCTTGACAGTACGTATAAAGACATTCTGAAAAAGGAATGCTATCCCACCAAAGTAATTTACACTTACCATTCTGTGTTTTGAAGGCGACCAAACTTCATCTCCATGTCTGGGTCCATGTCCATGTTGTGCAAGTTCTCTATCTCTATTTTATCTCCAAATGTTTCTCCCTTTTTTTTCTCTGAGAAAACTATTGACACATGGCTCAAATCTCTGCTCTAATCACTGTAAACATCCTCTGTCTCGGACACCGCTATGTTTGTCTACCTGGCTGATAGTACTCCGATGGCATCACTTCTGGAAATGAGACTGGACAGCGAGAGCAAGCTCGTCATGTCTGGCACCATCAACTGTAAATGTAATGTTTGCGTATTTACCATTCGCTTTCAAAAACTGAACAATGTAGAACATAATTACAAACAATACATAAAATAGTCAAGCAAAGTTGATGAATCATGTCAGAGACCCTTTCAGACCTGCTGGAGAAGGGCAAGAATTTCCATTTTGTGGCTGTGGGACTGTTGGTCCAGGTGGTGAAAATGGGTTCACGGAGGGCATCCACTGTCTGGAACTGATGTCCATTTTTGTAAATCCATCCCCAAATGTTCTCCATTGGATTTAGATGAGGGGAACACTTAGGATGACCCAAAAGAGTGATGTTATTCCTCTGTAAGAAGACTTTTGTAAAGTGCAGCCTTGCCCTGTTGAAAAAGCCAGTCAGGCCGTCCACACAGACGAGGGCCTTCAGTCATGAGGGATGCCCCGTGCAACATCTCCACATAGCTGACTGCCGTTTGACACCCCTGCGCAATCTGAAGCTCCATTGTTCTATTGAAGGATCATGATGGCGCCCCCTCCACTGTGCTGTGTGGAAAACATCTCAGGTGGGATCTCTGTAAGGTTGAAAGCCATCAGGACTGAAAAGGTTACATTTTTGTTTTAATCAGAGAATAAAACATTCTTCCACCTTTCGATATTCGATGTTTGGTGCTCTCCTGCAAATTCCAAACCACTAATGTTGTGGCGTTGAAGGAGATGAGGCCTCTGAAGATGTTTTTCTTCTTAAAAGACTTCTGTC
The DNA here is from genome assembly GCF_027744805.1 of Dunckerocampus dactyliophorus. Lineage (NCBI taxonomy): Eukaryota > Metazoa > Chordata > Actinopteri > Syngnathiformes > Syngnathidae > Dunckerocampus > Dunckerocampus dactyliophorus. The sequence continues at coordinate 29,657,179 of NC_072829.1, forward strand.
AGATGGTGTCTGATGGTTATTGGACTGCACTCGGCACCAGTGACAACCTTCATTTGGGCCGAGGATGGTCCCGTGTCTTGACGGACAGTCTCTGGCTCAGGGCCACTGACATTATTTTTGGGTCTACCACTTGGCTTTTTGGTTCCGTAAGCCTCAGGATGTTTTTCAGAAGTTTGAAATGACTGTCTAACTGCGTCCAACCTCAGCAGCAATGGTGCACTGCGAGAGGCCTCGCTTATGCAGCTCAACAATCCCACCGCGTTCAAAGAGAGAAAGCTTTTTTGCCTTTGCCATCCAGAGATCGTGACAGTGTGAACACCTGACAATAAATCACACTCCCGTTTCCTCTTTTTGCATTTTGAATCTCTACTTAGAACCTCCTTAAAATCCAACAATGCAAAATGTAAAATTCTTGCAATTTTTCAGCTGGTCTTACAGTTTTGATCAGGAGTGTTTGTCGGCCAGAACCACTTGGGGAGTGTATTGTTTTCCAAGGTCATGAAAGACTGTAGTTGTCATTGTTAGGCTCAGTGAGTCGCAAAGGGGTTTTTCGGACGTGTGAACAAAAACATAAGTTGTGTCAGGCTTTAACAAATAAAGGGATGTTTCTCCTGCAGAAAAGTGTTGGTCTTTGCACCAGAATAACAGGATTATGCAGGCGTGATCACACTGAGCAGCAGTGCAAGGTGCTCTTTCTCTCTTGTCGTTTCCTCTTAAGAACTCTGTCGCTCTCAAAGAAGAAGGCTTAATCTCTGTTCCCATGGTGTCCTGGTGTCTTTGTGGAATGTTCTTAATTCACCTCGCCCTGTTTTTTCATTGTCAGTCTGTTTTAGATTCTGAAATATAAAATCAAATTATAATTTTTTTCTTGGCGGCACAGTAAGGAGTACAATCTGTGCTCAAGCTGTGAACCTTTTCCTGCTCTGCTTGTGTCGTACTTTGGTGCACAGGTGGGAGGAGAGGGAAAACAAGTTCACTTCAGCAAAAAAAAAAAAAGTTTGGGGTATATTTGTTGGAAAGTGGGTCACAGAAGTTTGGAGCTGATGCCTCAGAAGTTTGTCTGGTTCCAGCGTCGCTCTGTTAACGTTTTGATGCCTTTGTCCCCAAGTGGAAAACTTTCCACCCAATAAAAGAGCTTCAGTGCATCGTCATGAAACAAGTTTGACATAAAAATGAGTTTTTGTTTCTTCATGAATAGGGCTAATAATTACATTTAACAACTGCTTCTTCTTGTGTAGGACCTTATTAAGAGTAATGAATTAAAACACACTAATTACCAAGTGCGGTACCTCCCTGCTTCCGCCGGCTAATCTTTCATAATGCAAGACACACTTTTAAATGTTTTTCCAATAAAAAGACAAAACCAGGGCCCTATTGTAGTCTTGCACACACACACACACACACACACAGACTTATACTGACATGCTATTGGTTATTGTGAACAAATGGGGGTAATTACATCTCAGACATGTTTCCAAATCACACGGCGCTGCGTGAGGTCAACAAGCCCCTCGGATGGCGTTTATAGTGACAGCAGATCATGGCGATAACTGGAAGAGCCGCCGACGTGTCAATTGCCAACTCCATTAAGTCGCCAACGGAGCGGCTTCTAAGTAGGAGACAGGAAGTGTACATTAGGTAGCACTTTGATTCTGCAGGAATATTTGACGGCAGGCTCTTAACCCTGTGAGTTTATTTTTTTCCCCATGGAGATGCTGTGTGCATAATTAAAGCCTTGCAAGCGAAAACAGCCTGCTGAGAATGTAAACAACTAATTCATCTATGATATTCTGAGGTTGCCATCCACAAGGGACGCAACGGTGCACGGTAGTGATGTGCGGATCGATACTGGAATATCGGTACTTCCGATGCCAGCTCTTCATGCTCTAAAATTGATTCTCAAATCAATCAATTCATTTCATTCTCAAATCAATCAGTCATTTGAGGTAATGTTTGTCTGAAATGATTGTCTGTTGAAACAATGACCGACTGGTTTGGTTTGGTTTGGTTTGGTTTAGTTTATTTGAACATGAAGGTTACAATGGAATACATCTCGTGAATCATTTTTTGACAGTTCCACATGTCCAAAAGGAGTAGGAAGAAGCAAAGCTTATTTAATCCTACCCCCCATCCATTCTACATCTAGTACAGTACATGTAGTTCACTTCCTGGATTCCATGTCATGTTTTCAGTGATAGTCAGGATAACACATAATAGATAACGGTGAGATAACCGTCCCCCCAAAAAAAGAGAGAACATTCATAATAATGATAATATGATGACAATACTAAATAATAAATAAATAAATAAGAACAAAGCTTTTTTTTTTTTTTTTTTTTAAACACAACAAAGAAAATTATAAAAAAAAAATAAATAAATAAATAAATAGAAATAAATAAATAACAAATAAAATTTAATTAAATAAATAAAAAATAAAATAAAATAAAATAAAATAGAAAATAAAAAAATAAATAAATAAAATAAAATAACAAACCTGACAGAACAATCAGGACTCTTCTGCCTTGTATTTGGCAAACATCAACTGCTTGTATTGTTTTTTGAATTTGCTCATCTCTGTACATTGTTTGAGTTCTTTACTCAATCCGTTCCATAATTTAATTCCACACACGGAAATGCTATGGGTTTTCAGCGTTGTTCTCGCATATAAATGTTTTAGGTTTAATTTTCCTCTAAGATCATATTTCTCCTCTCTGATTGAGAAATACTTGATTAGATTTTTGGGTAACGAGTTATTATTAACTTTATACATTATTCTAGCGGTTTGAAAGTGTACTAAATCTGCGAATTTTAATATCTGTGATTTTAAAAATAAAGGGTTTGTATGTTCTCTATACTTGGCATTATGAATTATCCTCACAGATCTTTTTTGCAGTACAGTGAGTGAGTGAAGATTACTTTTGTAGTTATTTCCCCATATCTCCACACAATACGTTAGATATGGAAATACTAAGGAACAGTACAGAGTGTGGAGTGATTTTTGATCAAGAAGATATTTTGCTTTATTCAATATAGAGATATTTCTCGCCACCTTTTGCTGTATATATTTAATATGAGATTTCCAACTCATTTTTTCATCTATTACAACCCCAAGGAATTTATATTCTTCCACTTTTTCAATATCCGTTCCATTAATTTGTATTTGGTCGTACGTGTCCTTTCTACTATTACCAAATAGCATTATTTTAGTTTTACTTGAATTCAGAGATAATCTATTCTTGTCAAACCATGACTTTAATATGACCATTTCATCCTTGACCTTTTTAATGAGTTCTTGTGTGCTTTCACCAGAACAGAAAGCAGTGGTATCATCGGCGAATAAGACCAATTTTAAGTTGTTAGTTACTTTGCAAATGTCGTTAATGTACAAGTTAAACAGTTTTGGTCCCAGTATGGACCCCTGTGGTACTCCACACGTATTGTGTAGACTCCCAGATGTATATTCTCCTAGCTTTACAAATTGTTTCCTCTTTGCTAGGTAGCTTTTAACCCAATTTAAGACTAAACCTCTAATTCCGTACCTTTCTAATTTTGAAATTAAAATAGTGTGATTAATTGTATCGAAGGCTTTTGTCAGATCCATGAATACTGCAGCTGCGCATCTTCTGTTGTCTATGGCAGTAGTGATTTCCTCCGTGATTTCCATCAGTGCCATAGAAGTTGAAATGTTGGCTCTGTAACCATATTGACTACTTGCCAATAATTCATTCTTATTAATAAATTTGTCCAACCTATTATTAAATAGCTTCTCCACAATTTTCGAGAATTGTGGTAACAAGGAAACTGGTCGATAATTTGTAAATTGGTGTTTGTCTCCTTTTTTGAAAATTGGAACCACCTTGGCTGTTTTCATTTTGCTTGGAAATATTCCAGTCTGAAATGATAAGTTACTAATATATGTTAACGGGTCTGCGATCTCATTGATGACCCTTTTAATTGTTTCCATTTCGATTCCATGACAATCAGTTGATGTTTTTGCCTTAAAATGGTTAACAATGTCAGTGATCTCCTTTTTGGTTACAGCAGTGAGAAACATAGAATTAAGATTCCTATCGATAATATCAATCCCTTCATCAATTGTGTCTTGTTTTGGAATTTCCTCTTCCAGTTTTTGTCCAATATTTACAAAATATTCATTTAACATTTCAGCTACCGCATTCATGTCATTCCTGTAAGTGTTTCCAACCATGAAATAGGGAGGATAGTCTGCTTTCTTAACGTTGTTCTTTATAATACTATTTAAGATGCCCCAAGTTGCTCTCATGTTATTTTTGTTCTTATTTAGTACGTGACTATAATATTCCCTCTTACACACTCTCAAGATAGTTGTCAACTTGTTTTTGTATGTCTTATACTTTTGTTCTGCTTCTTTAGTCTGTTGGATGATGAATGTCCTGTATAATGTGTTCTTCTTCTTACAGGCGTTTTTTAGTCCTTTTGTCATCCATGGCTGCTGGTTTTCCTTTTGCTTCTTGGGCTTTTCTTGCCAGGGGCAGTTCTTATCGTAGAGCTCCATATAAGTACCAAGGAAGCTGTCATATGCCTCGTCCACATCTGTTGCACTGTAGACACTCTCCCAACTTTGTTCTTCTAGACCTATCTTGAAGGCACGGATGTTGTCCTCTGTACGCAATCTTTGAAAAGTCTTTTTTGCCTCCGCCTGTTTTTTCTTATAATGTTCATTGTAGATTGTAAACACTGGAAGATGATCACTGATGTCACTAATTAGCAGGCCACTGATGGTGTTGTTATCAAAGTCATTGGTGAATATATTATCGATGAGGGTGGCACAGTGGTCTGTTATTCTACTTGGTCTAATGATTTTAGGATATAAACTCAAGCTATACATTGTATCTATAAAGTCATCTGTTTCCTTGCACTTGTGTGAGTTCAAGAGGTCAATATTGAAGTCTCCACATATGAAAATAGTTTTCTGACCTATGTCTGTAAACGTTGTCTTAATCCAATCCTCAAACATTCCAATCTTTGACTTTGGAGTTCTGTACACACAACTTATTAACACATTTTTGCTTTTTTCTTTACAGATTTCAATTGTTATACATTCTAAAATGTTATCAATGACAAATGACATATTCTTTACCATTTTGTAGTTCAAATGTTTGTCCACGTATAAGGCCACACCTCCTCCATTTGCATTGTTCCTGTTTGCACACGTCATTTCATATCCTTCCAGCTCGAAGTCCATTCCTTTGTTAGCATTAATCCAAGTTTCTGAGATTGCTATAACTTTGAAAGGTTCTTTGAATTGATTCAAATATTGTTTAATATTAGTAAAGTTTGCGTTCAAGCTTCTGCTGTTTATGTGTATGATGGATAACTTGTCGTCGTTGATGAAACTGTTGTTGTATTGCTCCTCCGTATAATAACGGCAGTCGTTTGTAATGTGAGAGAAAAAATTTGAGTCTGGATCAATGTCTTTTTCCATATCCAATTGTTTGTGATCTGTAAAGTGAAAAGTGTCCAATTGTAGATCTTCTTGTAGCATATTAAAGCTGTTTTCCTCCATGTTGGGAGACCTCAATATCTTTCTAGGTCCTTGATGTCTTTGACAGCAAGAACTCTGGCCTCTGGTCCTCCATTTGCTTTGATGAAGATTTTGCAGTTTGCACTCCATGTTCCTTGAATCTTTCCTTGCTTCCTCAGATCACGTGCTTTCTTCGCAATCTCAGCGTTGCGCTTGGTCAGGTGGTCATTCATGTAGACATTTGTTCCTTTCAGCTTCTTTCCCTGTTTCAGCAGGGCAACCTTGTATTTCCTGTTGGTGAATTTGACGATGATGACGGGTGTAGTACGGTTCCTCCCATACAGTGGGATGCAAGTATCAATAGATTGGATGTCTACATCCACCTCCTTCGATTGCAAAAAATCAACAACTTGTTGCTCTGTTGAGGCGACATCCCTTTCGTCTGGTTCTTCAGTATTCGCCACTGCTCTGGCATAGGACCTTGGTTTAATTCGAAGTCCCGTCACGACCACGTCATTCATTCGTGTGTTCTGATCCATATCATCTATGGTGTTTTTCAGCTTCTCAATGATTTTATCCTTTTCTTCACGTTCTTTTTTGAGAGTGGCTCCCAGTGCATCATAACTTTCCTGTAATTTTTTATTCTCCACTCTCAGACCTTGCATTTCTCTTTGTATGGCGTTGGTAGTCTCTATCAAACTGTAAATTAGTTGATGCAGGGAGTTGGAATTCTCCACAAGTTGCTGCATCTGTTTTCCATAATCCTCCATGGTTTTCGCCATAGTATACTCACTCTTTTCCATTGAACTTCTTTCTTGCTTGTTTGCGCGGTGTTTAACCTTCTGCAAGGCTGTCGCTGTTGCTTTGTCTATATTTCCACTCAGGTGTGTCAACTGGTTAACTGTGTCATCCTTGTAAGGTCTCGGCGGCGGTTGTGGTAATAGGTGAGCACCTCCAGTTGTCTCAGGAATCTGTTCAACATCCGTATATATGACTGAATCTGGAGTACTTCGACCAGAACTACTAGAGCCACCGCTTGTTGCGCTTCTTCTCCCTCGAGCCTTTGACATTGTTACTGTTGCTAGGTAACGCCGTCAGTTAGCCGTTGACTTGTGGTGCAATGCCTTCGGTGGATAATCTTCGTTATAACGGCGAGTTTATCTCTCACCAGTATCTCACCAAAGTCCCACCAGTCCTCGTGGGCCGAAAAAGCTGCACAGGAAAACTCCAAATGTTATCCTGTTATTGAAATCAGGCTTCAAACCGCGGCTAGCATGATAGCTTGCTTGTAACGGCTGTCGGCTCCACCTGATTGTCTCTTTTGGTGACTGTAAACGGAGCCATGTGTCAATTGGGAATAAAGTTTTCATCCTTTATTTTAATGGTTTTATTATTTTGCTTATTTCTTTTTGTTTATAACACAATTTTCACATCTTTGATATCATTTTGTCCCCAGTTTGTGGCTATATTGTCAATCACTCCACTACCTCAAAATACTTCAAGGTATAAAATAAATAAATAGATTACTTAAATGTATAATAAAATTATAAATGTATTTAAATTGATCATTTGTTAATCAATCAATTAAATGTCTTGTATTGTTTATGCTATGATATTTAATACACTCCTTTTTTAAATTTACCAGGCAAATTAGGTGAATTTAAAATGAAATATCTGATCGGTATCGAATCGGAAACGGAATCGTTAGTATGCGGTTTAACCGTGACATAATGTCCCATCTCCTCTGTATGACACATTTCAAGTGAGGGACAGTCAGCATAAACGCAGACAAAAAGGCGACGCTATCGGCGACAGAAGATATATCGGAGAGTATAGGCGACGCTGTGATGCGGCGATGTGTCAAGACGACTCAGATGCGGCGGATCTCCTTAGCTTCAAGCCCGCCGTTCAAACTCTTACCGTTACTGCAATTTTCCTGTATGCTATATCAATATATGTATTTTTTCATTTGATAATTGTATTAATTTGAGAATTGATTCAACATGGAATTCACCGTAGCCGCACAGGTTGAGAATGCCAGTGCAGCACCACAGTTGGACATGCTTCCCTTGCGGCAGAAAATGGTGACGAATGCTGAACTCTTCAGCACCCCTGTTATGTAACGCGTTCAGAAGGTCGGCACAAGAAC